>NW_026605284.1:0-203672 GCF_945859685.1 Eupeodes corollae
ATTTTGAACCCTTGATCGATTTTGGGGGTTGGGAAGGATCAGGTGATGGTTTTGGGTGTGATTTGATTTTCGTCTAGAACATCAAAAATCCTTCAGGTTGCTCCAAAATGACTCATCTATATCTATAATGATAGATCTTGATTAGGAGTATCTTTTTCTAGCACAAGTCAAGTATCTATTTTGAACCCTTGATCGATTTTGGGGGTTGGGAAGGATCAGGTGATGGTTTTGGGTGTGATTTGATTTTCGTCTAGAACATCAAAAATCCTCCAGGATGCGCCAAAATGACTCATCTATATCTATAATGATAGATCTTGATTAGGAGTATCTTTTTCTAGTACAAGTCAAGTATCTATTTTGAACCCTTGATCGATTTTGGGGGTTGGGAAGGATCAGGTGATGGTTTTGGGTGTGATTTGATTTTCGTCTAGAACATCAAAAATCCTTCAGGATGCTCAAAAATGACTCATCTCTATCTATAATGATAGATCTTGATTAGGAGTATCTTTTTCTAGTACAAGTCAAGTATCTATTTTGAACCCTTGATCAATTTTGGGGGTTGGGAAGGACCAGGTGATGGTTTTGGGTGTGATTTGATTTTCGTCTAGAACATCAAAAATCCTTCAGGATGCTCCAAAATGACTCATCTATATCTATAATGATAGATCTTGATTAGGAGTATATTTTTCTCGTACAAGTCAAGTATCTATTTTGAACCCTTGATCGATTTTGGGGGTTGGGAAGGATCAGGTGATGGTTTTGGGTGTGATTTGATTTTCGTCTAGAACATCAAAAATCCTTCAGGATGCTCCAAAATGACTCATCTATATCTATAATGATAGATCTTGATTAGGAATATCTTTTTCTAGTACAAGTCAAGTATCTATTTTGAACCCTTGATCGATTTTGGGGGTTGGGAAGGATCAGGTGATGGTTTTGGGTGTGATTTGATTTTCGTCTAGAACATCAAAAATCCTTCAGGATGCTCCAAAATGCCTCATCTCTATCTATAATGATAGATATTGATTAGGAGTATCTTTTTCTAGTACAAGTCAAGTATCTATTTTGAACCCTTGATCGATTTTGGGGGTTGGGAAGGACCAGGTGATGGTTTTGGGTGTGATTTGATTTTCGTCTAGAACATCAAAAATCCTTCAGGATGCTCCAAAATGACTCATCTATATCTATAATGATAGATCTTGATTAGGAGTATCTTTTTCTAGTACAAGTCAAGTATCTATTTTGAACCCTTGATCGATTTTGGGGGTTGGGAAGGATCAGGTGATGGTTTTGGGTGTGATTTGATTTTCGTCTAGAACATCAAAAATCCTTCAGGATGCTCCAAAATGACTCATCTATATCTATAATGATAGATCTTGATTAGGAATATCTTTTTATAGTACAAGTCAAGTATCTATTTTGAACCCTTGATCGATTTTGGGGGTTGGGAAGGATCAGGTGATGGTTTTGGGTGTGATTTGATTTTCGTCTAGAACATCAAAAATCCTTCAGGATGCTCCAAAATGCCTCATTTATATCTATAATGATAGATCTTGATTAGGAGTATCTTTTTCTAGTACAAGTCAAGTATCTATTTTGAACCCTTGATCGATTTTGGGGGTTGGGAAGGATCAGGTGATGGTTTTGGGTGTGATATGATTTTCGTCTAGAACATCAAAAATCCTTCAGGATGCTCCAAAATGACTCATCTATATCTATAATGATAGATCTTGATTAGGAATATCTTTTTCTAGTACAATTCAAGTATCTATTTTGAACCCTTGATCGATTTTGGGGGTTGGGAAGGATCAGGTGATGGTGTTGGGTGTGATTTGATTTTCGTCTAGAACATCAAAAATCCTTCAGGATGCTCCAAAATGCCTCATCTATATCTATAATGATAGATCTTGATTAGGAGTATCTTTTTCTAGTACAAGTCAAGTATCTATTTTGAACCCTTGATCGATTTTGGGGGTTGGGAAGGATCAGGTGATGGTTTTGGGTGTTTGTATGTATCTATAATGATAGATCTTGATTAGGAGTATCTTTTTCTAGTACAAGTCAAGTATCTATTTTGAACCCTTGATCGATTTTGGGGGTTGGGAAGGATCAGGTGATGGTTTTGGGTGTGATTTGATTTTCGTCTAGAACATCAAAAATCCTTCAGGATGCTCCAAAATGACTCATCTATATCTATAATGATAGATCTTGATTAGGAGTATCTTTTTCTAGTACAAGTCAAGTATCTATTTTGAACCCTTGATCGATTTTGGGGGTAGGGAAGGATCAGGTGATGGTTTTGGGTGTGATTTGATTTTCGTCTAGAACATCAAAAATCCTTCAGGATGCTCCAAAATGACTCATCTATATCTATAATGACAGATCTTGATTAGGAGTATCTTTTTCTAGTACAAGTCAAGTATCTATTTTGAACCCTTGATCGATTTTGGGGGTTGGGAAGGATCAGGTGATGGTTTTGGGTGTGATTTGATTTTCGTCTAGAACATCTAAAATCCTTCAGGATGCTCCAAAATGACTCATCTATATCTATAATGATATATCTTGATTAGGAGTATCTTTTTCTAGTACAAGTCAAGTATCTATTTTGAACCCTTGATCGATTTTGGGGGTTGGGAAGGATCAGGTGATGGTTTTGGGTGTGCTTTGATTTTCGTCTAGAACATCAAAAATCCTTCAGGTTGCTCCAAAATGACTCATCTATATCTATAATGATAGATCTTGATTGGGAGTATCTTTTTCTAGTACAAGTCAAGTATCTATTTTGAACCCTTGATCGATTTTGGGGGTTGGGAAGGATCAGGTGATGGTTTTGGGTGTGATTTGATTTTCGTCTAGAACATCAAAAATCCTTCAGGATGCGCCAAAATGACTCATCTATATCTATAATGATAGATCTTGATTAGGAGTATCTTTTTCTAGTACAAGTCAAGTATCTATTTTGAACCCTTGATCGATTTTGGGGGTTGGGAAGGATCAGGTGATGGTTTTGGGTGTGATTTGATTTTCGTCTAGAACATCAAAAATCCTTCAGGATGCTCCAAAATGACTCATCTATATCTATAATGATAGATCTTGATTAGGAGTATCTTTTTCTAGTACAAGTCACGTATCTATTTTGAACCTTGATCGATTTTGGGGGTTGGGAAGGATCAGGTGATGGTTTTGGGTGTGATTTGATTTTCGTCTAGAACATCAAAAATCCTTCAGGATGCTCCAAAATGACTCATCTATATCTATAATGATAGATCTTGATTAGGAGTATCTTTTTCTAGTACAAGTCAAGTATCTATTTTGAACCCTTGATCGATTTTGGGGGTTGGGAAGGATCAGGTGATGGTTTTGGGTGTGATTTGATTTTCGTCTAGAACATCAAAAATCCTTCAGGATGCTCCAAAATGACTCATCTCTATCTATAATGATAGATCTTGATTAGGAGTATCTTTTTCTAGTACAAGTCAAGTATCTATTTTGAATGACTCATTTCTATCTATAATGATAGATCTTGATTAGGAGTATCTTTTTCTAGTACAAGTCAAGTATCTATTTTGAACCCTTGATCGATTTTGGGGGTTTTGAAGGACCAGGTGATGGTTTTGGGTGTGATTTGATTTTCGTCTAGAACATCAAAAATCCTTCAGGATGCTCCAAAATGACTCATCTATATCTATAATGATAGATCTTGATTAGGAGTATCTTTTTCTAGTACAAGTCAAGTATCTATTTTGAACCCTTGATCGATTTTGGGGGTTGGGAAGGATCAGGTGATGGTTTTGGGTGTGATTTGATTTTCGTCTAGAACATCAAAAATCCTGCAGGATGCTCCAAAATGACTCATCTAGATCTATAATGATAGATCTTGATTAGGAGTATCTTTTTCTAGTACAAGTCAAGTATCTATTTTGAACCCTTGATCGATTTTGGGGGTTGGGAAGGATCAGGTGATGGTTTTGGGTGTGATTTGATTTTCGTCTAGAACATCAAAAATCCTTCAGGATGCTCCAAAATGACTCATCTATATCTATAATGATAGATCTTGATTAGGAGTATCTTTTTCTAGTACAAGTCAAGTATCTATTTTGAACCCTTGATCGATTTTGGGGGTTGGGAAGGATCAGGTGATGGTTTTGGGTGTGATTTGATTTTCGTCTAGAACATCAAAAATCCTTCAGGATGCTCCAAAATGACTCATCTGTATCTATAATGATAGATCTTGATTAGGAGTATCTTTTTCTAGTACAAGTCAAGTATCTATTTTGAACCCTTGATCGATTTTGGGGGTTGGGAAGGATCAGGTTATGGTCTAGAACATCAAAAATCCTTCAGGTTGCTCCAAAATGACTCATCTATATCTATAATGATAGATCTTGATTAGGAGTACCTTTTTGTAGTACAAGTCAAGTTTCTATTTTGAACCCTTGATCGATTTTGGGGGTTGGGAAGGATCAGGTGATGGTTTTGGGTGTGATTTGATTTTCGTCTAGAACATCAAAAATCCTTCAGGATGCTCCAAAATGACTCATCTATATCTATAATGATAGATCTTGATTAGGAGTATCTTTTTCTAGTACAAGTCAAGTATCTATTTTGAACCCTTGATCGATTTTGGGGGTTGGGAAGGATCAGGTGATGGTTTTGGGTGTGATTTGATTTTCGTCTAGAACATCAAAAATCCTTCAGGATGCTCCAAAATGACTCATCTATATCTATAATTATAGATCTTGATTAGGAGTATCTTTTTCTAGTACAAGTCAAGTATCTATTTTGAACCCTTGATCGATTTTGGGGGTTAGCAAAGATCAGGTGATGGTTTTGGGTGTGATTTGATTTTCATCTAGAACATCAAAAATCCTTCAGGATGCTCCAAAATGACTCATCTATATCTATAATGATAGATCTTGATTAGGAGTATCTTTTTCTAGTACAAGTCAAGTATCTATTTTGAACCCTTAATCGATTTTGGGGGTTGGGAAGGATCAGGTGATGGTTTTGGGTGTGATTTGATTTTCGTCTAGAACATCAAAAATTCTTCAGGATGCTCCAAAATGACTCATCTATATCTATAATGATAGATCTTGATTAGGAGTATCTTTTTCTAGTACAAGTCAAGTATCTATTTTAAACCCTTGATCGATTTTGTGGGTTGGGAATGATCAGGTGATGGTTTTGGGTGTGATTTGATTTTCGTCTGGAACATCAAAAATCCTTCAGGATGCTCCAAAATGACTCATCTATATCTATAATGATAGATCTTAATTACTAGTATCATTTTTTAGTACAAGTCAAGTATCTATTTTGAACCCTTGATCGATTTTGGGGGTTGGGAAGGATCAGGTGATGGTTTTGGGTGTGACTTTATTTTCGTCTAGAACATCAAAAATCCTTCAGGATGCTCCAAAATGACTCATCTATACCTATAATGATAGATCTTGATTAGGAGTATCTTTTTCTAATACAAGTCAAGTATCTATTTTGAACCCTTGATCGATTTTGGGGGTTGGGAAGGATCAGGTGATGGTTTTGGGTGTGATTTGATTGAACATCAAAAATCCTTCAGGATGCTCCAAAATGACTCATCTATATCTATAATGATAGATCTTGATTAGGAGTATCTTTTTCTAGTACAAGTCAAGTATCTATTTTGAACCCTTGATCGATTTTGGGGGTTGGCAAAGATCAGGTGATGGTTTTGGGTGTGATTTGATTTTCGTCTAGAACATCAAAAATCCTTCAGGATGCTCCAAAATGACTCATCTATATCTATAATGATAGATCTTGATTAGGAGTATCTTTTTCTAGTACAAGTCAAGTATCTATTTTGAACCCTTGATCGATTTTGGGGGTTGGGAAGGATCAGGTGATGGTTTTGGGTGTGATTTGATTTTCGTCTAGAACATCACAAATCCTTCAGGATGCTCCAAAATGACTCATCTATATCTATAATGATAGATCTTGATTAGGAGTATCTTTTTTTAGTACAAGTCAAGTATCTATTCTGAACCCTTGATCGGTTTTGGGGGTTGGGAAAGATCAGGTGATGGTTTTGGGTGTGATTTGATTTTCGTCTAGAACATCAAAAATCCTTCAGGATGCTCCAAAATGACTCATCTATATCTATAATGATAGATCTTGATTAGGAGTATCTTTTTCTAGTACAAGTCAAGTATCTATTTTGAACCCTTGATTGATTTTGGGGGTTGGGAAGGATCAGGTGATGGTTTTGGGTGTGATTTGATTTTCGTCTAGAACATCAAAAATCCTTCAGGATGCTCCAAAATGACTCATCTATATCTATAATGATAGATCTTGATTAAGAGTATCTTTTTCTAGTACAAGTCAAGTATCTATTTTGAACCCTAAATCGATTTTGGGGGTTGGGAAGGATCAGGTGATGGTTTTGGGTGTGATTTGATTTTCGTCTAGAACATCAAAAATCCTTAATGATGCTCCAAAATGACTCATCTATATCTATAATGATAGATCTTGATTTGGAGTATCTTTTTCTAGTACAAGTCAAGTATTTTTTTTGAACCCTTGATCAATTTTGGGGGTTGGGAAGGATCAGGTGATGGTTTTGGGTGTGATTTGATTTTCGTCTAGAACATCAAAAATCCTTCAGGATGCTCCAAAATGATTCATCTATATCTATAATGATAGATCTTGATTAGGAGTATCTTTTTTTAGTACAAGTCAAGTATCTATTTTGATTCCTTGATCGATTTTGGGGGTAGGGAAGGATCAGGTGATGGTTTTGGGTGTGATTTGATTTTCGTCTAGAACATCAAAAATCCTTCAGGATGCTCCAAAATGACGCATCTATATCTATAATGATAGATCTTGATTAGGAGTATCTTTTTCTAGTACAAGTCAAGTATCTATTTTGAACCCTTGATCGATTTTGGGGGTTGGGAAGGATCAGGTGATGGTTTTGGGTGTGATTTGATTTTCGTCTAGAACACCAAAAATCCTTCAGGATGCTCCAAAATGACTCATCTATATCTATAATGATAGATCTTGATTAGGAGTATCTTTTTCTAGTACAAGTCAAGTATCTATTTTGAACCCTTGATCGATTTTGGGGATTGGGAAGGATCAGGTGATGGTTTTGGGTGTGATTTGATTTTCGTCTAGAACATCAAAAATCCTTCAGGATGCTCCAAAATGACTCATCTATATCTATTATGATAGATCTTGATTAGGAGTATCTTTTTCTAGTACAAATCAAGTATCTATTTTGAACCCTTGATCGATTTTGGGGGTTGGGAAGGATCAGGTGATGGTTTTGGGTGTGATTTGATTTTCGTCTAGAACATCAAAAATCCTTCAGGATGCTCCAAAATGACTCATCTATATCTATAATGATAGATCTTGATTAGGAGTATCTTTTTCTAGTACAAGTCAAGTATCTATTTTGAACCCTTGATCGATTTTGGGGGTTGGGAAGGATCAGGTGATGGTTTTGGGTGTGATTTGATTTTCGTCTAGAACATCAAAAATCCTTCAGGATGCTCCAAAATGACTCATCTATATCTATAATGATAGATCTTGATATGGAGTATCTTTTTCTAGTACAAGTCATGTATCTATTTTGAACCCTTGATCGATTTTGGGGGTTGGGAAGGATCAGGTGATGGTTTTGGGTGTGATTTGATTTTCGTCTAGAACATCAAAAATCCTTCAGGATGCTCCAAAATGACTCATCTATATCTTTAATGATAGATCTTGATTAGGAGTATCTTTTTCTAGTACAAAGTTAAGTATCTATTTTGAACCCTTGATCGATTTTGGGGGTTGGGAAGGATCAGGTGATGGTTTTGGGTGTGATTTGATTTTCGTCTAGAACATAAAAAATCCTTCAGGATGCTCCAAAATGACTCATCTATATCTATAATGATAGATCTTGATTAGGAGTATCTTTTTCTAGTACAAGTCAAGTATCTATTTTGAACCCTTGATCGATTTTGGGTTTTGGGAAGGATCAGGTGATGGTTTTGGGTGTGATTTGATTTTCGTCTAGAACATCAAAAATCCTTCAGGATGCTCCAAAATGACTCATCTATATCTATAATGATAGATCTTGATTAGGAGTATCTTTTTCTAGTACAAGTCAAGTATCTATTTTGAACCCTTGATCGATTTTGGGGGTTGGGAAGGATCAGGTGATGGTTTTGGGTGTGATTTGATTTTCGTCTAGAACATCAAAAATCCTTCAGGATGCTCCAAAATAACTCATCTATATCTATAATGATAGATCTTGATTAGGAGTATCTTTTTCTAGTACAAGTCAAGTATCTATTTTGAACCCTTGATCAATTTTGGGGGTTGGGAAGGATCAGGTGATGGTTTTGGGTGTGATTTGATTTTCGTCTAGAACATCAAAAATCCTTCAGGATGCTCCAAAATGACTCATCTATATCTATAATGATAGATCTTGATTAGGAGTATCTTTTTCTAGTACAAGTCAAGTATCTATTTTGAACCCTTGATTGATTTTGGGGGTTGGGAAGGATCAGGTGATGGTTTTGGGTGTGATTTGATTTTCGTCTAGAACATCAAAAATCCTTCAGGATGCTCCAAAATGACTCATCTATATCTATAATGATAGATCTTGATTAGGAGTATCTTTTTCTAGTACAAGTCAAGTATCTATTTTGAACCCTTGATCGATTTTGGGGGTTGGGAAGGATCAGGTGATGGTTTTGGGTGTGATTTGATTTTCGTCTAGAACATCAAAAATCCTTCAGGATGCTCCAAAATGACTCATCTATACCTATAATGATAGATCTTGATTAGGAGTATCTTTTTCTAGTACAAGTCAAGTATCTATTTTGAACCCTTGATCGATTTTGGGGGTTGGGAAGGATCAGGTGATGTTTTTGGGTGCGATTTGATTTTCGTCTAGAACATCAAAAATCCTTCAGGATGCTCCAAGATGACTCATCTATATCTATAATAATAGATCTTGATTAGGAGTATCTTTTTCTAGTACAAGTCAAGTATCTATTTTGAACCCTTGATCGATTTTGGGGGTTGGGAAGGATCAGGTGATGGTTTTGGGTGTGATTTGATTTTCGTCTAGAACATCAAAAATCCTTCAGGATGCTCCAAAATGACTCATCTATATCTTTAATTATAGATCTTGATTAGGAGTATCTTTTTCTAGTACAAGTCAAGTATCTATTTTGAACCCTTGATCGATTTTGGGGGTTAGCAAAGATCAGGTGATGGTTTTGGGTGTGATTTGATTTTCATCTAGAACATCAAAAATCCTTCAGGATGCTCCAAAATGACTCATCTATATCTATAATGATAGATCTTGATTAGGAGTATCTTTTTCTAGTACAAGTCAAGTATCTATTTTGAACCCTTAATCGATTTTGGGGGTTGGGAAGGATCAGGTGATGGTTTTGGGTGTGATTTGATTTTCGTCTAGAACATCAAAAATTCTTCAGGATGCTCCAAGATGACTCATCTATATCTATAATGATAGATCTTGATTAGGAGTATCTTTTTCTAGTACAAGTCAAGTATCTATTTTAAACCCTTGATCGATTTTGTGGGTTGGGAATGATCAGGTGATGGTTTTGGGTGTGATTTGATTTTCGTCTGGAACATCAAAAATCCTTCAGGATGCTCCAAAATGACTCATCTATATCTATAATGATAGATCTTATTTACTAGTATCATTTTTTAGTACAAGTCAAGTATCTATTTTGAACCCTTGATCGATTTTGGGGGTTGGGAAGGATCAGGTGATGGTTTTGGGTGTGACTTTATTTTCGTCTAGAACATCAAAAATCCTTCAGGATGCTCCAAAATGACTCATCTATACCTATAATGATAGATCTTGATTAGGAGTATCTTTTTCTAGTACAAGTCAAGTATCTATTTTGAACCCTTGATCGATTTTGGGGGTTGGGAAGGATCAGGTGATGATTTTGGGTGTGATTTGATTTTCGTCTAGAACATCAAAAATCCTTCAGGATGCTCCAAAATGACTCATCTATATCTATAATGATAGATCTTGATTAGGAGTATCTTTTTCTAGTACAAGTCAAGTATCTATTTTGAACCCTTGATCGATTTTGGGGGTTGGGAAGGATCAGGTGATGGTTTTGGGTGTGATTTGATTTTCGTCTAGAACATCAAAAATCCTTCAGGATGCTCCAAAATGACTCATCTATATCTATAATGATAGATCTTGATTAGGAGTATCTTTTTCTAGTACAAGTCAAGTATCTATTTTGAACCCTTGATCGATTTTGGGGGTTGGCAAAGATCAGGTGATGGTTTTGGGTGTGATTTGATTTTCGTCTAGAACATCAAAAATCCTTCAGGATGCTCCAAAATGACTCATCTATATCTATAATGATAGATCTTGATTAGGAGTATCTTTTTCTAGTACAAGTCAAGTATCTATTTTGAACCCTTGATCGATTTTGGGGGTTGGGAAGGATCAGGTGATGGTTTTGGGTGTGATTTGATTTTCGTCTAGAACATCAAAAATCCTTCAGGATGCTCCAAAATGACTCATCTATATCTATAATGATAGATCTTGATTAAGAGTATCTTTTTCTAGTACAAGTCAAGTATCTATTTTGAACCCTAAATCGATTTTGGGGGTTGGGAAGGATCAGGTGATGGTTTTGGGTGTGATTTGATTTTCGTCTAGAACATCAAAAATCCTTAATGATGCTCCAAAATGACTCATCTATATCTATAATGATAGATCTTGATTTGGAGTATCTTTTTCTAGTACAAGTCAAGTATTTTTTTTGAACCCTTGATCAATTTTGGGGGTTGGGAAGGATCAGGTGATGGTTTTGGGTGTGATTTGATTTTCGTCTAGAACATCAAAAATCCTTCAGGATGCTCCAAAATGACTCATCTATATCTATAATGATAGATCTTATTTACTAGTATCATTTTTTAGTACAAGTCAAGTATCTATTTTGAACCCTTGATCGATTTTGGGGGTTGGGAAGGATCAGGTGATGGTTTTGGGTGTGACTTTATTTTCGTCTAGAACATCAAAAATCCTTCAGGATGCTCCAAAATGACTCATCTATACCTATAATGATAGATCTTGATTAGGAGTATCTTTTTCTAGTACAAGTCAAGTATCTATTTTGAACCCTTGATCGATTTTGGGGGTTGGGAAGGATCAGGTGATGATTTTGGGTGTGATTTGATTTTCGTCTAGAACATCAAAAATCCTTCAGGATGCTCCAAAATGACTCATCTATATCTATAATGATAGATCTTGATTAGGAGTATCTTTTTCTAGTACAAGTCAAGTATCTATTTTGAACCCTTGATCGATTTTGGGGGTTGGGAAGGATCAGGTGATGGTTTTGGGTGTGATTTGATTTTCGTCTAGAACATCAAAAATCCTTCAGGATGCTCCAAAATGACTCATCTATATCTATAATGATAGATCTTGATTAGGAGTATCTTTTTCTAGTACAAGTCAAGTATCTATTTTGAACCCTTGATCGATTTTGGGGGTTGGCAAAGATCAGGTGATGGTTTTGGGTGTGATTTGATTTTCGTCTAGAACATCAAAAATCCTTCAGGATGCTCCAAAATGACTCATCTATATCTATAATGATAGATCTTGATTAGGAGTATCTTTTTCTAGTACAAGTCAAGTATCTATTTTGAACCCTTGATCGATTTTGGGGGTTGGGAAGGATCAGGTGATGGTTTTGGGTGTGATTTGATTTTCGTCTAGAACATCAAAAATCCTTCAGGATGCTCCAAAATGACTCATCTATATCTATAATGATAGATCTTGATTAAGAGTATCTTTTTCTAGTACAAGTCAAGTATCTATTTTGAACCCTAAATCGATTTTGGGGGTTGGGAAGGATCAGGTGATGGTTTTGGGTGTGATTTGATTTTCGTCTAGAACATCAAAAATCCTTAATGATGCTCCAAAATGACTCATCTATATCTATAATGATAGATCTTGATTTGGAGTATCTTTTTCTAGTACAAGTCAAGTATTTTTTTTGAACCCTTGATCAATTTTGGGGGTTGGGAAGGATCAGGTGATGGTTTTGGGTGTGATTTGATTTTCGTCTAGAACATCAAAAATCCTTCAGGATGCTCCAAAATGATTCATCTATATCTATAATGATAGATCTTGATTAGGAGTATCTTTTTCTAGTACAAGTCAAGTATCTATTTTGAACCCTTGATCGATTTTGGGGGTAGGGAAGGATCAGGTGATGGTTTTGGGTGTGATTTGATTTTCGTCTAGAACATCAAAAATCCTTCAGGATGCTCCAAAATGACGCATCTATATCTATAATGATAGATCTTGATTAGGAGTATCTTTTTCTAGTACAAGTCAAGTATCTATTTTGAACCCTTGATCGATTTTGGGGGTTGGGAAGGATCAGGTGATGGTTTTGGGTGTGATTTGATTTTCGTCTAGAACACCAAAAATCCTTCAGGATGCTCCAAAATGACTCATCTATATCTATAATGATAGATCTTGATTAGGAGTATCTTTTTCTAGTACAAGTCAAGTATCTATTTTGAACCCTTGATCGATTTTGGGGATTGGGAAGGATCAGGTGATGGTTTTGGGTGTGATTTGATTTTCGTCTAGAACATCAAAAATCCTTCAGGATGCTCCAAAATGACTCATCTTTATCTATTATGATAGATCTTGATTAGGAGTATCTTTTTCTAGTACAAATCAAGTATCTATTTTGAACCCTTGATCGATTTTGGGGGTTGGGAAGGATCAGGTGATGGTTTTGGGTGTGATTTGATTTTCGTCTAGAACATCAAAAATCCTTCAGGATGCTCCAAAATGACTCATCTATATCTATAATGATAGATCTTGATTAGGAGTATCTTTTTCTAGTACAAGTCAAGTATCTATTTTGAACCCTTGATCGATTTTGGGGGTTGGGAAGGATCAGGTGATGGTTTTGGGTGTGATTTGATTTTCGTCTAGAACATCAAAAATTCTTCAGGATGCTCCAAAATGACTCATCTATATCTATAATGATAGATCTTGATTAGGAGTATCTTTTTCTAGTACAAGTCAAGTATCTATTTTAAACCCTTGATCGATTTTGTGGGTTGGGAATGATCAGGTGATGGTTTTGGGTGTGATTTGATTTTCGTCTGGAACATCAAAAATCCTTCAGGATGCTCCAAAATGACTCATCTATATCTATAATGATAGATCTTATTTACTAGTATCATTTTTTAGTACAAGTCAAGTATCTATTTTGAACCCTTGATCGATTTTGGGGGTTGGGAAGGATCAGGTGATGGTTTTGGGTGTGACTTTATTTTCGTCTAGAACATCAAAAATCCTTCAGGATGCTCCAAAATGACTCATCTATACCTATAATGATAGATCTTGATTAGGAGTATCTTTTTCTAGTACAAGTCAAGTATCTATTTTGAACCCTTGATCGATTTTGGGGGTTGGGAAGGATCAGGTGATGATTTTGGGTGTGATTTGATTTTCGTCTAGAACATCAAAAATCCTTCAGGATGCTCCAAAATGACTCATCTATATCTATAATGATAGATCTTGATTAGGAGTATCTTTTTCTAGTACAAGTCAAGTATCTATTTTGAACCCTTGATCGATTTTGGGGGTTGGGAAGGATCAGGTGATGGTTTTGGGTGTGATTTGATTTTCGTCTAGAACATCAAAAATCCTTCAGGATGCTCCAAAATGACTCATCTATATCTATAATGATAGATCTTGATTAGGAGTATCTTTTTCTAGTACAAGTCAAGTATCTATTTTGAACCCTTGATCGATTTTGGGGGTTGGCAAAGATCAGGTGATGGTTTTGGGTGTGATTTGATTTTCGTCTAGAACATCAAAAATCCTTCAGGATGCTCCAAAATGACTCATCTATATCTATAATGATAGATCTTGATTAGGAGTATCTTTTTCTAGTACAAGTCAAGTATCTATTTTGAACCCTTGATCGATTTTGGGGGTTGGGAAGGATCAGGTGATGGTTTTGGGTGTGATTTGATTTTCGTCTAGAACATCAAAAATCCTTCAGGATGCTCCAAAATGACTCATCTATATCTATAATGATAGATCTTGATTAAGAGTATCTTTTTCTAGTACAAGTCAAGTATCTATTTTGAACCCTAAATCGATTTTGGGGGTTGGGAAGGATCAGGTGATGGTTTTGGGTGTGATTTGATTTTCGTCTAGAACATCAAAAATCCTTAATGATGCTCCAAAATGACTCATCTATATCTATAATGATAGATCTTGATTTGGAGTATCTTTTTCTAGTACAAGTCAAGTATTTTTTTTGAACCCTTGATCAATTTTGGGGGTTGGGAAGGATCAGGTGATGGTTTTGGGTGTGATTTGATTTTCGTCTAGAACATCAAAAATCCTTCAGGATGCTCCAAAATGATTCATCTATATCTATAATGATAGATCTTGATTAGGAGTATCTTTTTCTAGTACAAGTCAAGTATCTATTTTGAACCCTTGATCGATTTTGGGGGTAGGGAAGGATCAGGTGATGGTTTTGGGTGTGATTTGATTTTCGTCTAGAACATCAAAAATCCTTCAGGATGCTCCAAAATGACGCATCTATATCTATAATGATAGATCTTGATTAGGAGTATCTTTTTCTAGTACAAGTCAAGTATCTATTTTGAACCCTTGATCGATTTTGGGGGTTGGGAAGGATCAGGTGATGGTTTTGGGTGTGATTTGATTTTCGTCTAGAACACCAAAAATCCTTCAGGATGCTCCAAAATGACTCATCTATATCTATAATGATAGATCTTGATTAGGAGT
Organism: Eupeodes corollae; assembly: GCF_945859685.1. NCBI lineage: Eukaryota > Metazoa > Arthropoda > Insecta > Diptera > Syrphidae > Eupeodes > Eupeodes corollae. The sequence continues at coordinate 14,834 of NW_026605284.1, forward strand.
ATCTTTTTCTAGTACAAGTCAAGTATCTATTTTGAACCCTTGATCGATTTTGGGGATTGGGAAGGATCAGGTGATGGTTTTGGGTGTGATTTGATTTTCGTCTAGAACATCAAAAATCCTTCAGGATGCTCCAAAATGACTCATCTTTATCTATTATGATAGATCTTGATTAGGAGTATCTTTTTCTAGTACAAATCAAGTATCTATTTTGAACCCTTGATCGATTTTGGGGGTTGGGAAGGATCAGGTGATGGTTTTGGGTGTGATTTGATTTTCGTCTAGAACATCAAAAATCCTTCAGGATGCTCCAAAATGACTCATCTATATCTATAATGATAGATCTTGATTAGGAGTATCTTTTTCTAGTACAAGTCAAGTATCTATTTTGAACCCTTGATCGATTTTGGGGGTTGGGAAGGATCAGGTGATGGTTTTGGGTGTGATTTGATTTTCGTCTAGAACATCAAAAATCCTTCAGGATGCTCCAAAATGACTCATCTATATCTATAATGATAGATCTTGATTAGGAGTATCTTTTTCTAGTACAAGTCAAGTATCTATTTTGAACCCTTGATCGATTTTGGGGGTTGGCAAAGATCAGGTGATGGTTTTGGGTGTGATTTGATTTTCGTCTAGAACATCAAAAATCCTTCAGGATGCTCCAAAATGACTCATCTATATCTATAATGATAGATCTTGATTAGGAGTATCTTTTTCTAGTACAAGTCAAGTATCTATTTTGAACCCTTGATCGATTTTGGGGGTTGGGAAGGATTCGGTGATGGTTTTGGGTGTGATTTGATTTTCGTCTAGAACATCAAAAATCCTTCAGGATGCTCCAAAATGACTCATCTATATCTATAATGATAGATCTTGATTAGGAGTATCTTTTTTTAGTACAAGTCAAGTATCTATTTTGAACCCTTGATCGGTTTTGGGGGTTGGGAAAGATCAGGTGATGGTTTTGGGTGTGATTTGATTTTCGTCTAGAACATCAAAAATCCTTCAGGATGCTCCAAAATGACTCATCTATATCTATAATGATAGATCTTGATTAGGAGTATCTTTTTCTAGTACAAGTCAAGTATCTATTTTGAACCCTTGATTGATTTTGGGGGTTGGGAAGGATCAGGTGATGGTTTTGGGTGTGATTTGATTTTCGTCTAGAACATCAAAAATCCTTCAGGATGCTCCAAAATGACTCATCTATATCTATAATGATAGATCTTGATTAAGAGTATCTTTTTCTAGTACAAGTCAAGTATCTATTTTGAACCCTAAATCGATTTTGGGGGTTGGGAAGGATCAGGTGATGGTTTTGGGTGTGATTTGATTTTCGTCTAGAACATCAAAAATCCTTCAGGATGCTCCAAAATGACTCATCTATATCTATAATGATAGATCTTGATTTGGAGTATCTTTTTCTAGTACAAGTCAAGTATTTTTTTTGAACCCTTGATCAATTTTGGGGGTTGGGAAGGATCAGGTGATGGTTTTGGGTGTGATTTGATTTTCGTCTAGAACATCAAAAATCCTTCAGGATGCTCCAAAATGATTCATCTATATCTATAATGATAGATCTTGATTAGGAGTATCTTTTTCTAGTACAAGTCAAGTATCTATTTTGAACCCTTGATCGATTTTGGGGGTAGGGAAGGATCAGGTGATGGTTTTGGGTGTGATTTGATTTTCGTCTAGAACATCAAAAATCCTTCAGGATGCTCCAAAATGACGCATCTATATCTATAATGATAGATCTTGATTAGGAGTATCTTTTTCTAGTACAAGTCAAGTATCTATTTTGAACCCTTGATCGATTTTGGGGGTTGGGAAGGATCAGGTGATGGTTTTGGGTGTGATTTGATTTTCGTCTAGAACACCAAAAATCCTTCAGGATGCTCCAAAATGACTCATCTATATCTATAATGATAGATCTTGATTAGGAGTATCTTTTTCTAGTACAAGTCAAGTATCTATTTTGAACCCTTGATCGATTTTGGGGATTGGGAAGGATCAGGTGATGGTTTTGGGTGTGATTTGATTTTCGTCTAGAACATCAAAAATCCTTCAGGATGCTCCAAAATGACTCATCTTTATCTATTATGATAGATCTTGATTAGGAGTATCTTTTTCTAGTACAAATCAAGTATCTATTTTGAACCCTTGATCGATTTTGGGGGTTGGGAAGGATCAGGTGATGGTTTTGGGTGTGATTTGATTTTCGTCTAGAACATCAAAAATCCTTCAGGATGCTCCAAAATGACTCATCTATATCTATAATGATAGATCTTGATTAGGAGTATCTTTTTCTAGTACAAGTCAAGTATCTATTTTGAACCCTTGATCGATTTTGGGGGTTGGGAAGGATCAGGTGATGGTTTTGGGTGTGATTTGATTTTCGTCTAGAACATCAAAAATCCTTCAGGATGCTCCAAAATGACTCATCTATATCTATAATGATAGATCTTGATATGGAGTATCTTTTTCTAGTACAAGTCAAGTATCTATTTTGAACCCTTGATCGATTTTGGGGGTTGGGAAGGATCAGGTGATGGTTTTGGGTGTGATTTGATTTTCGTCTAGAACATCAAAAATCCTTCAGGATGCTCCAAAATGACTCATCTATATCTATAATGATAGATCTTGATTAGGAGTATCTTTTTCTAGTACAAAGTTAAGTATCTATTTTGAACCCTTGATCCATTTTGGGGGTTGGGAAGGATCAGGTGATGGTTTTGATTGTGATTTGATTTTCGTCTAGAACATAAAAAATCCTTCAGGATGCTCCAAAATGACTCATCTATATCTATAATGATAGATCTTGATTAGGAGTATCTTTTTCTAGTACAAGTCAAGTATCTATTTTGAACCCTTGATCGATTTTGGGGGTTGGGAAGGATCAGGTGATGGTTTTGGGTGTGATTTGATTTTCGTCTAGAACATCAAAAATCCTTCAGGATGCTCTAAAATGACTCATCTATATCTATAATGATAGATCTTGATTAGGAGTATCTTTTTCTAGTACAAGCCAAGTATCTATTTTAAACCCTTGATCGATTTTGTGGGTTGGGAATGATCAGGTGATGGTTTTGGGTGTGATTTGATTTTCGTCTGGAACATCAAAAATCCTTCAGGATGCTCCAAAATGACTCATCTATATCTATAATGATAGATCTTAATTACTAGTATCATTTTTTAGTACAAGTCAAGTATCTATTTTGAACCCTTGATCGATTTTGGGGGTTGGGAAGGATCAGGTGATGGTTTTGGGTGTGACTTTATTTTCGTCTAGAACATCAAAAATCCTTCAGGATGCTCCAAAATGACTCATCTATACCTATAATGATAGATCTTGATTAGGAGTATCTTTTTCTAGTACAAGTCAAGTATCTATTTTGAACCCTTGATCGATTTTGGGGGTTGGGAAGGATCAGGTGATGATTTTGGGTGTGATTTGATTTTCGTCTAGAACATCAAAAATCCTTCAGGATGCTCCAAAATGACTCATCTATATCTATAATGATAGATCTTGATTAGGAGTATCTTTTTCTAGTACAAGTCAAGTATCTATTTTGAACCCTTGATCGATTTTGGGGGTTGGGAAGGATCAGGTGATGGTTTTGGGTGTGATTTGATTTTCGTCTAGAACATCAAAAATCCTTCAGGATGCTCCAAAATGACTCATCTATATCTATAATGATAGATCTTGATTAGGAGTATCTTTTTCTAGTACAAGTCAAGTATCTATTTTGAACCCTTGATCGATTTTGGGGGTTGGCAAAGATCAGGTGATGGTTTTGGGTGTGATTTGATTTTCGTCTAGAACATCAAAAATCCTTCAGGATGCTCCAAAATGACTCATTTATATCTATAATGATAGATCTTGATTAGGAGTATCTTTTTCTAGTACAAGTCAAGTATCTATTTTGAACCCTTGATCGATTTTGGGGGTTGGGAAGGATTCGGTGATGGTTTTGGGTGTGATTTGATTTTCGTCTAGAACATCACAAATCCTTCAGGATGCTCCAAAATGACTCATCTATATCTATAATGATAGATCTTGATTAGGAGTATCTTTTTTTAGTACAAGTCAAGTATCTATTTTGAACCCTTGATCGGTTTTGGGGGTTGGGAAGGATCAGGTGATGGTTTTGGGTGTGATTTGATTTTCGTCTAGAACATCAAAAATCCTTCAGGATGCTCCAAAATGACTCATCTATATCTATAATGATAGATCTTGATTAAGAGTATCTTTTTCTAGTACAAGTCAAGTATCTATTTTGAACCCTAAATCGATTTTGGGGGTTGGGAAGGATCAGGTGATGGTTTTGGGTGTGATTTGATTTTCGTCTAGAACATCAAAAATCCTTAATGATGCTCCAAAATGACTCATCTATATCTATAATGATAGATCTTGATTTGGAGTATCTTTTTCTAGTACAAGTCAAGTATTTTTTTTGAACCCTTGATCAATTTTGGGGGTTGGGAAGGATCAGGTGATGGTTTTGGGTGTGATTTGATTTTCGTCTAGAACATCAAAAATCCTTCAGGATGCTCCAAAATGATTCATCTATATCTATAATGATAGATCTTGATTAGGAGTATCTTTTTCTAGTACAAGTCAAGTATCTATTTTGAACCCTTGATCGATTTTGGGGGTAGGGAAGGATCAGGTGATGGTTTTGGGTGTGATTTGATTTTCGTCTAGAACATCAAAAATCCTTCAGGATGCTCCAAAATGACGCATCTATATCTATAATGATAGATCTTGATTAGGAGTATCTTTTTCTAGTACAAGTCAAGTATCTATTTTGAACCCTTGATCGATTTTGGGGGTTGGGAAGGATCAGGTGATGGTTTTGGGTGTGATTTGATTTTCGTCTAGAACACCAAAAATCCTTCAGGATGCTCCAAAATGACTCATCTATATCTATAATGATAGATCTTGATTAGGAGTATCTTTTTCTAGTACAAGTCAAGTATCTATTTTGAACCCTTGATCGATTTTGGGGATTGGGAAGGATCAGGTGATGGTTTTGGGTGTGATTTGATTTTCGTCTAGAACATCAAAAATCCTTCAGGATGCTCCAAAATGACTCATCTTTATCTATTATGATAGATCTTGATTAGGAGTATCTTTTTCTAGTACAAATCAAGTATCTATTTTGAACCCTTGATCGATTTTGGGGGTTGGGAAGGATCAGGTGATGGTTTTGGGTGTGATTTGATTTTCGTCTAGAACATCAAAAATCCTTCAGGATGCTCCAAAATGACTCATCTATATCTATAATGATAGATCTTGATTAGGAATATCTTTTTCTAGTACAAGTCAAGTATCTTTTTTGAACCCTTGATCGATTTTGGGGGTTGGGAAGGATCAGGTGATGGTTTTGGGTGTGATTTGATTTTCGTCTAGAACATCAAAAATCCTTCAGGATGCTCCAAAATGACTCATCTATATCTATAATGATAGATCTTGATATGGAGTATCTTTTTCTAGTACAAGTCATGTATCTATTTTGAACCCTTGATCGATTTTGGGGGTTGGGAAGGATCAGGTGATGGTTTTGGGTGTGATTTGATTTTCGTCTAGAACATCAAAAATCCTTCAGGATGCTCCAAAATGACTCATCTATATCTATAATGATAGATCTTGATTAGGAGTATCGTTTTCTAGTACAAAGTTAAGTATCTATTTTGAACCCTTGATCGATTTTGGGGGTTGGGAAGGATCAGGTGATGGTTTTGATTGTGATTTGATTTTCGTCTAGAACATAAAAAATCCTTCAGGATGCTCCAAAATGACTCATCTATATCTATAATGATAGATCTTGATTAGGAGTATCTTTTTCTAGTACAAGTCAAGTATCTATTTTGAACCCTTGATCGATTTTGGGGGTTGGGAAGGATCAGGTGATGGTTTTGGGTGTGATTTGATTTTCGTCTAGAACATCAAAAATCCTTCAGGATGCTCCAAAATGACTCATCTATATCTATAATGATAGATCTTGATTAGGAGTATCTTTTTCTAGTACAAGTCAAGTATCTGTATGAACCCTTGATCGATTTTGGGGGTTGGGAAGGATCAGGTGATGGTTTTGGGTGTGATTTGATTTTCGTCTAGAACATCAAAAATCCTTCAGGATGCTCCAAAATAACTCATCTATATCTATAATGATAGATCTTGATTAGGAGTATCTTTTTCTAGTACAAGTCAAGTATCTATTTTGAACCCTTGATCGATTTTGGGGGTTGGGAAGGATCAGGTGATGGTTTTGGGTGTGATTTGATTTTCGTCTAGAACATCAAAAATCCTTCAGGATGCTCCAAAATGACTCATCTATATCTATAATGATAGATCTTGATTAGGAGTATCTTTTTCTAGTACAAGTCAAGTATCTATTTTGAACCCTTGATTGATTTTGGGGGTTGGGAAGGATCAGGTGATGGTTTTGGGTGTGATTTGATTTTCGTCTAGAACATCAAAAATCCTTCAGGATGCTCCAAAATGACTCATCTATATCTATAATGATAGATCTTGATTAGGAGTATCTTTTTCTAGTACAAGTCAAGTATCTATTTTGAACCCTTGATCGATTTTGGGGGTTGGGAAGGATCAGGTGATGGTTTTGGGTGTGATTTGATTTTCGTCTAGAACATCAAAAATCCTTCAGGATGCTCCAAAATGACTCATCTATATCTATAATGATAGATCTTGATTAGGAGTATCTTTTTCTAGTACAAGTCAAGTATCTATTTTGAACCCTTGATCGATTTTGGGGGTTGGGAAGGATCAGGTGATGGTTTTGGGTGCGATTTGGTTTTCGTCTAGAACATCAAAAATCCTTCAGGATGCTCCAAAATGACTCATCTATATCTATAATAATAGATCTTGATTAGGAGTATCTTTTTCTAGTACAAGTCAAGTATCTATTTTGAACCCTTGATCGATTTTGGTTGTTGGGAAGGATCAGGTGATGGTTTTGGGTGTGATTTGATTTTCGTCTAGAACATCAAAAATCCTTCAGGATGCTACAAAATGACTCATCTATATCTATAATAATAGATCTTGATTAGGAGTATCTTTTTCTAGTACAAGTCAAGTATCTATGTTGAACCCTTGATCGATTTTGGGGGTTGGGAAGGATCAGGTGATGGTTTGGGTGTGATTTGATTTTCGTCTAGAACACCAAAAATCCTTCAGGATGCTCCAAAATGACTCATTTATATCTATAATGATAGATCTTGATTAGGAGTATCTTTTTCTAGTACAAGTCAAGTATCTATTTTGAACCCTTGATCGATTTTGGGGGTTTGGAAGGATCAGGTGATGGTTTTGGGTGTGATTTGATTTTCGTCTAGAACATCAAAAATCCTTCAGGATGCTCCAAAATGACTCATCTATATCTATTATGATAGATCTTGATTAGGAGTATCTTTTTCTGGTACAAGTCAAGTATCTATTTTGAACCCTTGATCGATTTTGGGGGTTGGGGAAGGATCAGGTGATGGTTTTGGGTGTGATTTGATTTCGTCTAGAACATCAAAAATCCTTCAGGATGCTCCAAAATGACTCATCTATATCTATAATGATAGATCTTGATTAGGAGTATCTTTTTCTAGTACAAGTCAAGTATCTATTTTGAACCCTTGATCGATTTTGGGTTTTGGGAAGGATCAGGTGATGGTTTTGGGTGTGATTTGATTTCCGTCTAGAACATCAAAAATCCTTCAGGATGCTCCAAAATGACTCATCTATATCTATAATGATAGATCTTGATTAGGAGTATCTTTTTCTAGTACAAGTCAAGTATCTATTTTGAACCCTTGATCGATTTTGAGGGTTGGGAAGGATCAGGTGATGGTTTTGGGTGTGATTTGATTTTCGTCTAGAACATCAAAAATCCTTCAGGATGCTCCAAAATGACTCATCTATATCTATAATGATAGATCTTGATTAGGAGTATCTTTTTCTAGTACAAGTCAAGTATCTATTTTGAACCCTTGATCGATTTTGGGGGTTGGGAAGGATCAGGTGATGGTTTTGGGTGTGATTTGATTTTCGTCTAGAACATCAAAAATCCTTCAGGATGCTCCAAAATGACTCATCTATATCTATAATGATAGATCTTGATTAGGAGTATCTTTTTCTAGTACAAGTCAAGTGTCTATTTTGAACCCTTGATCGATTTTGGGGGTTGGGAAGGATCAGGTGATGGTTTTGGGTGTGATTTGATTTTCGTCTAGAACATCAAAAATCCTTCAGGATGCTCCAAAATGACTCATCTATATCTATAATGATAGATCTTGATTAGGAGTATCTTTTTCTCGTACAAGTCAAGTATCTATTTTGAACCCTTGATCGATTTTGGGGGTTGGGAATGATCAGGTGATGGTTTTGGGTGTGATTTGATTTTCGTCTAGAACATCAAAAATCCTTCAGGATGCTCCAAAATGACTCATCTATATCTATAATGATAGATCTTGATTAGGAGTATCTTTTTCTAGTACAAGTCAAGTATCTATTTTGAACCCTTGATCGATTTTGGGGGTTGGGAAGGATCAGGTGATGGTTTTGGGTGTGATTTGATTTTCGTCTAGAACATCAAAAATCCTTCAGGATGCTCCAAAATGACTCATCTATATCTATAATGATAGATCTTGATTAGGAGTATCTTTTTCTAGTACAAGTCAAGTATCTATTTTGAACCCTTGATCGATTTTGGGGGTTGGGAAGGATCAGGTGATGGTTTTGGGTGTGATTTGATTTTCGTCTAGAACATCAAAAATCCTTCAGGATGCTCCAAAACGACTCATCTATATCTATAATGATAGATCTTGATAAGGAGTATCTTTTTCTAGTACAAGTCAAGTATCTATTTTGAACCCTTGATCGATTTTGTGGGTTGGGAAGAATCAGGTGATGGTTTTTGGGTGTGATTTGATTTTCGTCTAGAACATCAAAAATCCTTCAGGATGCTCCAAAATGACTCATCAATATCTATAATGATAGATCTTGATTAGGAGTATCTTTTTCTAGTACAAGTCAAGTATCTTTTTTGAACCCTTGATCGATTTTGGGGGTTGGGAAGGATCAGGTGATGGTTTTGGGTGTGATTTGATTTTCGTCTAGAACATCAAAAATCCTTCAGGATGCTCCAAAATGACTCATCTATATCTATAATGATAGATCTTGATTAGGAGTATCTTTTTCTAGTACAAGTCAAGTATCTATTTTGAACCCTTGATCGATTTTGGGGGTTGGGAAGGAATCAGGTGATGGTTTTGGGTGTGATTTGATTTTCGTCTAGAACATCAAAAATCCTTCAGGGTGCTCCAAAATGACTCATCTATATCTATAATGATAGATCTTGATTAGGAGTATCTTTTTCTAGTACAAGTCAAGTATCTATTTTGAACCCTTGATCGATTTTGGGGGTTGGGAAGGATCAGGTGATGGTTTTGGGTGTGATTTGATTTTCGTCTAGAACATTAAAAATCCTTCAGGATGCTCCAAAATGACTCATCTATATCTATAATGATAGATCTTGATTAGGAGTATCTTTTTCTAGTACAAGTCAAGTATCTATTTTGAACCCTTGATCGATTTTGGGGGTTGGGAAGGATCAGGTGATGGTTTTGGGTGTGATTTGATTTTCGTCTAGAACATCAAAAATCCTTCAGGATGCTCCAAAACGACTCATCTATATCTATAATGATAGATCTTGATTAGGAGTATCTTTTTCTAGTACAAGTCAAGTATCTATTTTGAACCCTTGATCGATTTTGTGGGTTGGGAAGAATCAGGTGATGGTTTTGGGTGTGATTTGATTTTCGTCTAGAACATCAAAAATCCTTCAGGATGCTCCAAAATGACTCATCAATATCTATAATGATAGATCTTGATTAGGAGTATCTTTTTCTAGTACAAGTCAAGTATCTTTTTTGAACCCTTGATCGATTTTGGGGGTTGGGAAGGATCAGGTGATGGTTTTGGTCGTGATTTGATTTTCGTCTAGAACATCAAAAATCCTTCAGGATGCTCCAAAATGACTCATCTATATCTATAATGATAGATCTTGATTAGGAGTATCTTTTTCTAGTACAAGTCAAGTATCTATTTTGAACCCTTGATCGATTTTGGGGGTTGGGAAGGATCAGGTGATGGTTTTGGGTGTGATTTGATTTTCGTCTAGAACATCAAAAATCCTTCAGGGTGCTCCAAAATGACTCATCTATATCTATAATGATAGATCTTGATTAGGAGTATCTTTTTCTAGTACAAGTCAAGTATCTATTTTGAACCCTTGATCGATTTTGGGGGTTGGGAAGGATCAGGTGATGGTTTTGGGTGTGATTTGATTTTCGTCTAGAACATCAAAAATCCTTCAGGATGCTCCAAAATGACTCATCTATATCTATAATGATAGATCTTCATTAGGAGTATCTTTTTCTAGTACAAGTCAAGTATCTATTTTGAACCCTTGATCGATTTTGGGGGTTGGGAAGGATCAGGTGATGGTTTTGGGTGTGATTTTATTTTCGTCTAGAGCATCAAAAATCCTTCAGGATGCTCCAAAATGACTCATCTATATCTATAATGATAGATCTTGATTAGGAGTATCTTTTTCTTGTACAAGTCAAGTATCTATTTTGAACCCTTGATCGATTTTGGGGGTTGAAAGGATCAGGTGATGGTTTTGGGTGTGATTTGATTTTCGTCTAGAACATCAAAAATCCTTCAGGATGCTCCAAAATGACTCATCTATATCTATAATGAAAGATCTTGATTAGGAGTATCTTTTTCTAGTACAAGTCAAGTATCTATTTTGAACCCTTGATCGATTTTGGGGGTTGGGAAGGATCAGGTGATGGTTTTGGGTGTGATTTGATTTTCGTCTAGAACATCAAAAATCCTTCAGGATGCTCCAAAATGACTCATCTATGTCTATAATGATAGATCTTGTTTAAGAGTATCTTTTTCTAGTACAAGTCAAGTATCTATTTTGAACCCTTGATCGATTTTGGGGGTTGGGAAGGATCAGGTGATGGTTTTAGGTGGGATTTGATTTTCGTCTAGAACATCAAAAATCCTTCAGGATGCTCCAAAATGACTCATCTATATCTATAATAATAGATCTTGATTAGGAGTATCTTTTTATAGTACAAGTCAAGTATCTATTTTGAACCCTTGATCGATTTTGGGGGTTGGGAAGGATTAGGTGATGGTTTTGGGTATGATTTGATTTTCGTCTAGAACATCAAAAATCCTTCAGGATGCTCCAAAATGACTCATCTATATCTATAATAATAGATCTTGATTAGGAGTATCTTTTTATAGTATAAGTCAAGTATCTATTTTGAACCCTTGATCGATTTTGGGGGTTGGGAAGGATCAGGTGATGGTTTGGGTGTGATTTGATTTTCGTCTAGAACATCAAAAATCCTTCAGGATGCTCCAAAATGATTCATCTATATCTATAATGATAGATCTTGATTAGGAGTATCTTTTTCTAGTACAAGTCAAGTATCTATTTTGAACCCTTGATCGATTTTAGGGGTTGGGAAGGATCAGGTGATGGTTTTGGTTGTGATTTGATTTCGTCTAGAACATCAAAAATCCTTCAGGATGCTCCAAAATGACTCATCTATATCTATAATGATAGATCTTGATTAGGAGTATCTTTTTTTAGTACAAGTCAAGTATCTATTTTGAACCCTTGATAGATTTTGGGGGTTGGGAAGGATCAGGTGATGGTTTTGGGTGTGATTTTATTTTCGTCTAGAACATCAAAAATCCTGCAGGATGCTCCAAAATGACTCATCTATATCTATAATGATAGATCTTGATTAGGAGTATCTTTTTCTAGTACAAGTCAAGTATCTATTTTGAACCCTTGATCGATTTTGGGGGTTGGGAAGGATCAGGTGATGGTTTTGGGTGTGATTTGATTTTCGTCTAGAACATCAAAAATCCTTCAGGATGCTCCAAAATGACTCATCTATATCTATAATGATAGATCTTGATTAGGAGTATCTTTTTATAGCACAAGTCAAGTATCTATTTTGAACCCTTCATCGATTTTGGGGGTTGGGAAGGATCAGGTGATGGTTTTGGGTGTGATTTGATTTTCGTCTAGAACATCAAAAATCCTTCAGGATGCTCCAAAATGACTCATCTATATCTATAATGATAGATCTTGATTAGGAGTATCTCTTTCTCGTACAAGTCAAGTATCTATTTTGAACCCTTGATCGATTTTGGGGGTTGGGAAGGATCAGGTGATGGTTTTGGGTGTGATTTGATTTTCGTCTAGAACATCAAAAATCCTTCAGGATGCTCCAAAATGACTCATCTATATCTATAATGATAGATCTTGATTAGGAGTATCTTTTTCTAGTACAAGTCAAGTATCTATTTTGAACCCTTGATCGATTTTGGGGGTTGGGAAGGATTAGGTGATGGTTTTGGGTGTGATTTGATTTTCGTCTAGAACATCAAAAATCCTTCAGGATGCTCCAAAATGACTCATCTATATCTATAATGATAGATCTTGATTAGGAGTATCTTTTTCTGGTACAAGTCAAGTATCTATTTTGAACCCTTGATCGATTTTGGGGGTTGGGAAAGATCAGGTGATGGTTTTGGGTGTGATTTGATTTTCGTCTAGAACATCAAAAATCCTTCAGGGTGCTCCAAAATGACTCATCTATATCTATAATGATAGATCTTGATTAGGAGTATCTTTTTCTAGTACAAGTCAAGTATCTATTTTGAACCCTTGATCGATTTTGGGGGTTGGGAAGGATCAGGTGATGGTTTTGGGTGTGATTTGATTTTCGTCTAGAACATCAAAAATCCTTCAGGATGCTCCAAAATGACTCATCTATATCTATAATGATAGATATTGATTAGGAATATCTTTTTCTAGTACAAGTCAAGTATCTATTTTGTACCCTTGATCGATTTTGGGGGTTGGGAAGGATCAGGTGATGGTTTTGGGTGTGATTTTATTTTCGTCTAGAGCATCAAAAATCCTTCAGGATGCTCCAAAATGACTCATCTATATCTATAATGATAGATCTTGATTAGGAGTATCTTTTTCTTGTACAAGTCAAGTATCTATTTTGAACCCTTGATCGATTTTGGGGGTTGAAAGGATCAGGTGATGGTTTTGGGTGTGATTTGATTTTCGTCTAGAACATCAAAAATCCTTCAGGATGCTCCAAAATGACTCATCTATATCTATAATGAAAGATCTTGATTAGGAGTATCTTTTTCTAGTACAAGTCAAGTATCTATTTTGAACCCTTGATCGATTTTGGGGGTTGGGAAGGATCAGGTGATGGTTTTGGGTGTGATTTGATTTTCGTCTAGAACATCAAAAATCCTTCAGGATGCTCCAAAATGACTCATCTATGTCTATAATGATAGATCTTGTTTAAGAGTATCTTTTTCTAGTACAAGTCAAGTATCTATTTTGAACCCTTGATCGATTTTGGGGGTTGGGAAGGATCAGGTGATGGTTTTAGGTGGGATTTGATTTTCGTCTAGAACATCAAAAATCCTTCAGGATGCTCCAAAATGACTCATCTATATCTATAATAATAGATCTTGATTAGAAGTATCTTTTTATAGTACAAGTCAAGTATCTATTTTGAACCCTTGATCGATTTTGGGGGTTGGGAAGGATTAGGTGATGGTTTTGGGTGTGATTTGATTTTCGTCTAGAACATCAAAAATCCTTCAGGATGCTCCAAAATGACTCATCTATATCTATAATAATAGATCTTGATTAGGAGTATCTTTTTATAGTACAAGTCAAGTATCTATTTTGAACCCTTGATCGATTTTGGGGGTTGGGAAGGATCAGGTGATGGTTTTGGGTGTGATTTGATTTTCGTCTAGAACATCAAAAATCCTTCAGGATGCTCCAAAATGATTCATCTATATCTATAATGATAGATCTTGATTAGGAGTATCTTTTTCTAGTACAAGTCAAGTATCTATTTTGAACCCTTGATCGATTTTAGGGGTTGGGAAGGATCAGGTGATGGTTTTGGTTGTGATTTGATTTTCGTCTAGAACATCAAAAATCCTTCAGGATGCTCCAAAATGACTCATCTATATCTATAATGATAGATCTTGATTAGGAGTATCTTTTTCTAGTACAAGTCAAGTATCTATTTTGAACCCTTGATAGATTTTGGGGGTTGGGAAGGATCAGGTGATGGTTTTGGGTGCGATTTGGTTTTCGTCTAGAACATCAAAAATCCTGCAGGATGCTCCAAAATGACTCATCTATATCTATAATGATAGATCTTCATTAGGAGTATCTTTTTCTAGTACAAGTCAAGTATCTATTTTGAACCCTTGATCGATTTTGGGGGTTGGGAAGGATCAGGTGATGGTTTTGGGTGTGATTTGATTTTCGTCTAGAACATCAAAAATCCTTCAGGATGCTCCAAAATGACTCATCTATATCTATAATGATAGATCTTGATTAGGAGTATCTTTTTATAGTACAAGTCAAGTATCTATTTTGAACCCTTCATCGATTTTGGGGGTTGGGAAGGATCAGGTGATGGTTTTGGGTGTGATTTGATTTTCGTCTAGAACATCAAAAATCCTTCAGGATGCTCCAAAATGACTCATCTATATCTATAATGATAGTTCTTGATTAGGAGTATCTCTTTCTCGTACAAGTCAAGTATCTATTTTGAACCCTTGATCGATTTTGGGGGTTGGGAAGGATCAGGTGATGGTTTTGGGTGTGATTTGATTTTCGTCTAGAACATCAAAAATCCTTCAGGATGCTCCAAAATGACTCATCTATATCTATAATGATAGATCTTGATTAGGAGTATCTTTTTCTAGTACAAGTCAAGTATCTATTTTGAACCCTTGATCGATTTTGGGGGTTGGGAAGGATTAGGTGATGGTTTTGGGTGTGATTTGATTTTCGTCTAGAACATCAAAAATCCTTCAGGATGCTCCAAAATGACTCATCTATATCTATAATAATAGATCTTGATTAGGAGTATCTTTTTATAGTACAAGTCAAGTATCTATTTTGAACCCTTGATCGATTTTGGGGGTTGGGAAGGATCAGGTGATGGTTTTGGGTGTGATTTGATTTTCGTCTAGAACATCAAAAATCCTTCAGGATGCTCCAAAATGACTCATCTATATCTATAATGATAGATCTTGATTAGGAGTATCTTTTTCTAGTACAAGTCAAGTATCTATTTTGAACCCTTGATCGATTTTGGGGGTTGGGAAGGATCAGGTGATGGTTTTGGGTGTGATTTGATTTTCGTCTAGAACATCAAAAATCCTTCAGGATGCTCCAAAATGACTCATCTATATCTATAATGATAGATCTTGATGAGGAGTATCTTTTTCTGGTACAAGTCAAGTATCTATTTTGAACCCTTGATCGATTTTGGGGGTTGGGAAAGATCAGGTGATGGTTTTGGGTGTGATTTGATTTTCGTCTAGAACATCAAAAATCCTTCAGGATGCTCCAAAATGACTCATCTATATCTATAATGATAGATCTTGATTAGGAGTATCTTTTTCTAGTACAAGTCAAGTATCTATTTTGAACCCTTGATCGATTTTGGGGGTTGGGAAGGATCAGGTGATGGTTTTTGGGTGTGATTTGATTTTCGTCTAGAACATCAAAAATCCTTCAGGATGCTCCAAAATTACTCATCTATATCTATAATGATAGATCTTGATTAGGAGTATCTTTTTCTAGTACAAGTCAAGTATCTATTTTGAACCCTTGATCGATTTTGGGGGTTGGGAAGGATCAGGTGATGGTTTTGGGTGTGATTTGATTTTCGTCTAGAACATCAAAAATCCTTCAGGATGCTCCAAAATGACTCATCTATATCTATAATGATAGATCTTGATTAGGAGTATCTTTTTCTAGTACAAGTCAAGTATCTATTTTGAACCCTTGATCGATTTTGGGGGTTGGGAAGGATCAGGTGATGGTTTTGGGTGTGATTTGATTTTCGTCTAGAACATCAAAAATCCTTCAGGATGCTCCAAAATGACTCATCTATATCTATAATGATAGATCTTGATTAGGAGTATCTTTTTCTATTACAAGTCAAGTATTTATTTTGAACCCTTGATCGATTTTGGGGGTTGGGAAGGATCAGGTGATGGTTTTGGGTGTGATTTGATTTTCGTCTAGATCATCAAAAATCCTTCAGGATGCTCCAAAATGACTCATCTATATCTATAATAATAGATCTTGATTAGGAGTATCTTTTTATAGTACAAGTCAAGTATCTATTTTGAACCCTTGATCGATTTTGGGGGTTGGGAAGGATCAGGTGATGGTTTTGGGTGTGATTTGATTTTCGTCTAGAACATCAAAAATCCTTCAGGATGCTCCAAAATGACTCATCTATATCTATAATGATAGATCTTGATTAAGAGTATCTTTTTCTAGTACAAGTCAAGTATCTATTTTGAACCCTTGATCGATTTTGGGGGTTGGGAAGGATCAGGTGATGGTTTTGGGTGTGATTTGATTTTCGTCTAGAACATCAAAAATCCTTCAGGATGCTCCAAAATGACTCATCTATATCTATAATGATAGATCTTGATTAGGAGTATCTTTTTCTGGTACAAGTCAAGTATCTATTTTGAACCCTTGATCGATTTTGGGGGTTGGGAAAGATCAGGTGATGGTTTTGGGTGTGATTTGATTTTCGTCTAGAACATCAAAAATCCTTCAGGATGCTCCAAAATGACTCATCTATATCTATAATGATAGATCTTGATTAGGAGTATCTTTTTCTAGTACAAGTCAATTATCTATTTTGAACCCTTGATCGATTTTGGGGGTTGGGAAGGATCAGGTGATGGTTTTTGGGTGTGATTTGATTTTCGTCTAGAACATCAAAAATCCTTCAGGATGCTCCAAAATTACTCATCTATATCTATAATGATAGATCTTGATTAGGAGTATCTTTTTCTAGTACAAGTCAAGTATCTATTTTGAACTCTTGATCGATTTTGGGGGTTGGGAAGGATCAGGTGATGGTTTTGGGTGTGATTTGATTTTCGTCTAGAACATCAAAAATCCTTCAGGATGCTCCAAAATGACTCATCTATATCTATAATGATAGATCTTGATTAGGAGTATCTTTTTCTAGTACAAGTCAAGTATCTATTTTGAACCCTTGATCGATTTTGGGGGTTGGGAAGGATCAGGTGATGGTTTTTGGGTGTGATTTGATTTTCGTCTAGAACATCAAAAATCCTTCAGGATGCTCCAAAATTACTCATCTATATCTATAATGATAGATCTTGATTAGGAGTATCTTTTTCTAGTACAAGTCAAGTATCTATTTTGAACCCTTGATCGATTTTGGGGGTTGGGAAGGATCAGGTGATGGTTTTGGGTGTGATTTGATTTTCGTCTAGAACATCAAAAATCCTTCAGGATGCTCCAAAATGACTCATCTATATCTATAATGATAGATCTTGATTAGGAGTATCTTTTCTAGTACAAGTCAAGTATCTATTTTGAACCCTTGATCGATTTTGGGGGTTGGGAAGGATCAGGTGATGGTTTTGGGTGTGATTTGATTTTCGTCTAGAACATCAAAAATCCTTCAGGATGCTCCAAAATGACTCATCTATATCTATAATGATAGATCTTGATTAGGAGTATCTTTTTCTATTACAAGTCAAGTATTTATTTTGAACCCTTGATCGATTTTGGGGGTTGGGAAGGATCAGGTGATGGTTTTGGGTGTGATTTGATTTTCGTCTAGATCATCAAAAATCCTTCAGGATGCTCCAAAATGACTCATCTATATCTATAATAATAGATCTTGATTAGGAGTATCTTTTTATAGTACAAGTCAAGTATCTATTTTGAACCCTTGATCGATTTTGGGGGTTGGGAAGGATCAGGTGATGGTTTTGGGTGTGATTTGATTTTCGTCTAGAACATCAAAAATCCTTCAGGATGCTCCAAAATGACTCATCTATATCTATAATGATAGATCTTGATTAAGAGTATCTTTTTCTAGTACAAGTCAAGTATCTATTTTGAACCCTTGATCGATTTTGGGGGTTGGGAAGGATCAGGTGATGGTTTTGGGTGTGATTTGATTTTCGTCTAGAACATCAAAAATCCTTCAGGATGCTCCAAAATGACTCATCTATATCTATAATGATAGATCTTGATTAGGAGTATCTTTTTCTGGTACAAGTCAAGTATCTATTTTGAACCCTTGATCGATTTTGGGGGTTGGGAAAGATCAGGTGATGGTTTTGGGTGTGATTTGATTTTCGTCTAGAACATCAAAAATCCTTCAGGATGCTCCAAAATGACTCATCTATATCTATAATGATAGATCTTGATTAGGAGTATCTTTTTCTAGTACAAGTCAATTATCTATTTTGAACCCTTGATCGATTTTGGGGGTTGGGAAGGATCAGGTGATGGTTTTTGGGTGTGATTTGATTTTCGTCTAGAACATCAAAAATCCTTCAGGATGCTCCAAAATTACTCATCTATATCTATAATGATAGATCTTGATTAGGAGTATCTTTTTCTAGTACAAGTCAAGTATCTATTTTGAACTCTTGATCGATTTTGGGGGTTGGGAAGGATCAGGTGATGGTTTTGGGTGTGATTTGATTTTCGTCTAGAACATCAAAAATCCTTCAGGATGCTCCAAAATGACTCATCTATATCTATAATGATAGATCATGATTAGGAGTATCTTTTTCTAGTACAAGTCAAGTATCTATTTTGAACCCTTGATCGATTTTGGGGGTTGGGAAGGATCAGGTGATGGTTTTGGGTGTGATTTGATTTTCGTCTAGAACATCAAAAATCCTTCAGGATGCTCCAAAATGACTCATCTATATCTATAATGATAGATCTTGATTAGGAGTATCTTTTTCTAGTACAAGTCAAGTATCTATTTTGAACCCTTGATCGATTTTGGGGGTTGGGAAGGATCAGGTGATGGTTTTGGGTGTGATTTGATTTTCGTCTAGAACATCAAAAATCCTTCAGGATGCTCCAAAATGACTCATCTATATCTATAATGATAGATCTTGATTAGGAGTATCTTTTTCTAGTACAAGTCAAGTATCTATTTTGAACCCTTGATCGATTTTGGGGGTTGGGAAGGATCAGGTGATGGTTTTGGGTGTGATTTGATTTTCGTCTAGAACATCAAAAATCCTTCAGGATGCTCCAAAATGACTCATCTATATCTATAATGATAGATCTTGATTAGGAGTATCTTTTTCTAGTACAAGTCAAGTATCTATTTTGAACCCTTGATCGATTTTGGGGGTTGGGAAGGATCAGGTGATGGTTTTGGGTGTGATTTGATTTTCGTCTAGAACATCAAAAATCCTTCAGGATGCTCCAAAATGACTCATCTATATCTATAATGATAGATCTTGATTAGGAGTATCTTTTTCTAGTACAAGTCAAGTGTCTATTTTGAACCCTTGATCGATTTTGGGGGTTGGGAAGGATCAGGTGATGGTTTTGGGTGTGATTTGATTTTCGTCTAGAACATCAAAAATCCTTCAGGATGCTCCAAAATGACTCATCTATATCTATAATGATAGATCTTGATTAGGAGTATCTTTTTCTCGTACAAGTCAAGTATCTATTTTGAACCCTTGATCGATTTTGGGGGTTGGGAATGATGAGGTGATGGTTTTGGGTGTGATTTGATTTTCGTCTAGAACATCAAAAATCCTTCAGGATGCTCCAAAATGACTCATCTATATCTATAATGATAGATCTTGATTAGGAGTATCTTTTTCTAGTGCAAGTCAAGTATCTATTTTGAACCCTTGATCGATTTTGGGGGTTGGGAAGGATCAGGTGATGGTTTTGGGTGTGATTTGATTTTCGTCTAGAACATCAAAAATCCTTCAGGATGCTCCAAAATGACTCATCTATATCTATAATGATAGATCTTGATTAGGAGTATCTTTTTCTAGTACAAGTCAAGTATCTATTTTGAACCCTTGATCGATTTTGGGGGTTGGGAAGGATCAGGTGATGGTTTTGGGTGTGATTTGATTTTCGTCTAGAACATCAAAAATCCTTCAGGATGCTCCAAAACGACTCATCTATATCTATAATGATAGATCTTGATTAGGAGTATCTTTTTCTAGTACAAGTCAAGTATCTATTTTGAACCCTTGATCGATTTTGTGGGTTGGGAAGAATCAGGTGATGGTTTTGGGTGTGATTTGATTTTCGTCTAGAACATCAAAAATCCTTCAGGATGCTCCAAAATGACTCATCAATATCTATAATGATAGATCTTGATTAGGAGTATCTTTTTCTAGTACAAGTCAAGTATCTTTTTTGAACCCTTGATCGATTTTGGGGGTTGGGAAGGATCAGGTGATGGTTTTAGGTGTGATTTGATTTTCGTCTAGAACATCAAAAATCCTTCAGGATGCTCCAAAATGACTCATCTATATCTATAATGATAGATCTTGATTAGGAGTATCTTTTTCTAGTTCAAGTCAAGTATCTATTTTGAACCCTTGATCGATTTTGGGGGTTGGGAAGGATCAGGTGATGGTTTTGGGTGTGATTTGATTTTCGTCTAGAACATCAAAAATCCTTCAGGATGCTCCAAAATGACTCATCTATATCTATAATGATAGATATTGATTAGGAATATCTTTTTCTAGTACAAGTCAAGTATCTATTTTGAACCCTTGATCGATTTTGGGGGTTGGGAAGGATCAGGTGATGGTTTTGGGTGTGATTTTATTTTCGTCTAGAGCATAAAAAATCCTTCAGGATGCTCCAAAATGACTCATCTATATCTATAATGATAGATCTTGATTAGGAGTATCTTTTTCTAGTACAAGTCAAGTATCTATTTTGAACCCTTGATCGATTTTGGGGGTTGGGAAGGATCAGGTGATGGTTTTGGGTGTGATTTGATTTTCGTCTAGAACATCAAAACTCCTTCAGGATGCTCCAAAATGACTCATCTATATCTATAATGATAGATCTTGATTAGGAGTATCTTTTTCTAGTACAAGTCAAGTGTCTATTTTGAACCCTTGATCGATTTTGGGGGTTGGGAAGGATCAGGTGATGGTTTTGGGTGTGATTTGATTTTCGTCTAGAACATCAAAAATCCTTCAGGATGCTCCAAAATGACTCATCTATATCTATAATGATAGATCTTGATTAGGAGTATCTTTTTCTCGTACAAGTCAAGTATCTATTTTGAACCCTTGATCGATTTTGGGGGTTGGGAATGATCAGGTGATGGTTTTGGGTGTGATTTGATTTTCGTCTAGAACATCAAAAATCCTTCAGGATGCTCCAAAATGACTCATCTATATCTATAATGATAGATCTTGATTAGGAGTATCTTTTTCTAGTACAAGTCAAGTATCTATTTTGAACCCTTGATCGATTTTGGGGGTTGGGAAGGATCAGGTGATGGTTTTGGGTGTGATTTGATTTTCGTCTAGAACATCAAAAATCCTTCAGGATGCTCCAAAATGACTCATCTATATCTAAAATGATAGATCTTGATTAGGAGTATCTTTTTCTAGTACAAGTCAAGTATCTATTTTGAACCCTTGATCGATTTTGGGGGTTGGGAAGGATCAGGTGATGGTTTTGGGTGTGATTTGATTTTCGTCTAGAACATCAAAAATCCTTCAGGATGCTCCAAAACGACTCATCTATATCTATAATGATAGATCTTGATTAGGAGTATCTTTTTCTAGTACAAGTCAAGTATCTATTTTGAACCCTTGATCGATTTTGTGGGTTGGGAAGAATCAGGTGATGGTTTTGGGTGTGATTTGATTTTCGTCTAGAACATCAAAAATCCTTCAGGATGCTCCAAAATGACTCATCAATATCTATAATGATAGATCTTGATTAGGAGTATCTTTTTCTAGTACAAGTCAAGTATCTTTTTTGAACCCTTGATCGATTTTGGGGGTTGGGAAGGATCAGGTGATGGTTTTGGGTGTGATTTGATTTTCGTCTAGAACATCAAAAATCCTTCAGGATGCTCCAAAATGACTCATCTATATCTATAATGATAGATCTTGATTAGGAGTATCTTTTTCTAGTACAAGTCAAGTATCTATTTTGAACCCTTGATCGATTTTGGGGGTTGGGAAGGATCAGGTGATGGTTTTGGGTGTGATTTGATTTTCGTCTAGAACATCAAAAATCCTTCAGGGTGCTCCAAAATGACTCATCTATATCTATAATGATAGATCTTGATTAGGAGTATCTTTTTCTAGTACAAGTCAAGTATCTATTTTGAACCCTTGATCGATTTTGGGGGTTGGGAAGGATCAGGTGATGGTTTTGGGTGTGATTTGATTTTCGTCTAGAACATCAAAAATCCTTCAGGATGCTCCAAAACGACTCATCTATATCTATAATGATAGATATTGATTAGGAATATCTTTTTCTAGTACAAGTCAAGTATCTATTTTGAACCCTTGATCGATTTTGGGGGTTGGGAAGGATCAGGTGATGGTTTTGGGTGTGATTTTATTTTCGTCTAGAGCATCAAAAATCCTTCAGGATGCTCCAAAATGACTCATCTATATCTATAATGATAGATCTTGATTAGGAGTATCTTTTTCTTGTACAAGTCAAGTATCTATTTTGAACCCTTGATCGATTTTGGGGGTTGAAAGGATCAGGTGATGGTTTTGGGTGTGATTTGATTTTCGTCTAGAACATCAAAAATCCTTCAGGATGCTCCAAAATGACTCATCTATATCTATAATGAAAGATCTTGATTAGGAGTATCTTTTTCTAGTACAAGTCAAGTATCTATTTTGAACCCTTGATCGATTTTGGGGGTTGGGAAGGATCAGGTGATGGTTTTGGGTGTGATTTGATTTTCGTCTAGAACATCAAAAATCCTTCAGGATGCTCCAAAATGACTCATCTATGTCTATAATGATAGATCTTGTTTAAGAGTATCTTTTTCTAGTACAAGTCAAGTATCTATTTTGAACCCTTGATCGATTTTGGGGGTTGGGAAGGATCAGGTGATGGTTTTAGGTGGGATTTGATTTTCGTCTAGAACATCAAAAATCCTTCAGGATGCTCCAAAATGACTCATCTATATCTATAATAATAGATCTTGATTAGGAGTATCTTTTTATAGTACAAGTCAAGTATCTATTTTGAACCCTTGATCGATTTTGGGGGTTGGGAAGGATTAGGTGATGGTTTTGGGTGTGATTTGATTTTCGTCTAGAACATCAAAAATCCTTCAGGATGCTCCAAAATGACTCATCTATATCTATAATAATAGATCTTGATTAGGAGTATCTTTTTATAGTACAAGTCAAGTATCTATTTTGAACCCTTGATCGATTTTGGGGGTTGGGAAGGATCAGGTGATGGTTTTGGGTGTGATTTGATTTTCGTCTAGAACATCAAAAATCCTTCAGGATGCTCCAAAATGATTCATCTATATCTATAATGATAGATCTTGATTAGGAGTATCTTTTTCTAGTACAAGTCAAGTATCTATTTTGAACCCTTGATCGATTTTAGGGGTTGGGAAGGATCAGGTGATGGTTTTGGGTGTGATTTGATTTTCGTCTAGAACATCAAAAATCCTTCAGGATGCTCCAAAATGACTCATCTATATCTATAATGATAGATCTTGATTAGGAGTATCTTTTTCTAGTACAAGTCAAGTATCTATTTTGAACCCTTGATAGATTTTGGGGGTTGGGAAGGATCAGGTGATGGTTTTGGGTGTGATTTTATTTTCGTCTAGAACATCAAAAATCCTGCAGGATGCTCCAAAATGACTCATCTATATCTATAATGATAGATCTTGATTAGGAGTATCTTTTTCTAGTACAAGTCAAGTATCTATTTTGAACGCTTGATCGATTTTGGGGGTTGGGAAGGATCAGGTGATGGTTTTGGGTGTGATTTGATTTTCGTCTAGAACATCAAAAATCCTTCAGGATGCTCCAAAATGACTCATCTATATCTATAATGATAGATCTTGATTAGGAGTATCTTTTTATAGTACAAGTCAAGTATCTATTTTGAACCCTTCATCGATTTTGGGGGTTGGGAAGGATCAGGTGATGGTTTTGGGTGTGATTTGATTTTCGTCTAGAACATCAAAAATCCTTCAGGATGCTCCAAAATGACTCATCTATATCTATAATGATAGATCTTGATTAGGAGTATCTTTTTCTAGTACAAGTCAAGTATCTACTTTGAACCCTTCATCGATTTTGGGGGTTGGGAAGGATCAGGTGATGGTTTTGGGTGTGATTTGATTTTCGTCTAGAACATCAAAAATCCTTCAGGATGCTAAAAAAAGGACTCATCTATATGTATAATGATAGATCTTGATTAGGAGTATCTCTTTCTCGTACAAGTCAAGTATCTATTTTGAACCCTTGATCGATTTTGGGGGTTGGGAAGGATCAGGTGATGGTTTTGGGTGTGATTTGATTTTCGTCTAGAACATCAAAAATCCTTCAGGATGCTCCAAAATGACTCATCTATATCTAAAATGATAGATCTTGATTAGGAGTATCTTTTTCTAGTACAAGTCAAGTATCTATTTTGAACCCTTGATCGATTTTGGGGGTTGGGAAGGATTAGGTGATGGTTTTGGGTGTGATTTGATTTTCGTCTAGAACATCAAAAATCCTTCAGGATGCTCCAAAATGACTCATCTATATCTATAATAATAGATCTTGATTAGGAGTATCTTTTTATAGTACAAGTCAAGTATCTATTTTGAACCCTTGATCGATTTTGGGGGTTGGGAAGGATCAGGTGATGGTTTTGGGTGTGATTTGATTTTCGTCTAGAACATCAAAAATCCTTCAGGATGCTCCAAAACGACTCATCTATATCTATAATGATAGATCTTGATTAGGAGTATCTTTTTCTAGTACAAGTCAAGTATCTATTTTGAACCCTTGATCGATTTTGTGGGTTGGGAAGAATCAGGTGATGGTTTTGGGTGTGATTTGATTTTCGTCTAGAACATCAAAAATCCTTCAGGATGCTCCAAAATGACTCATCAATATCTATAATGATAGATCTTGATTAGGAGTATCTTTTTCTAGTACAAGTCAAGTATCTTTTTTGAACCCTTGATCGATTTTGGGGGTTGGGAAGGATCAGGTGATGGTTTTGGGTGTGATTTGATTTTCGTCTAGAACATCAAAAATCCTTCAGGATGCTCCAAAATGACTCATCTATATCTATAATGATAGATCTTGATTAGGAGTATCTTTTTCTAGTACAAGTCAAGTATCTATTTTGAACCCTTGATCGATTTTGGGGGTTGGGAAGGATCAGGTGATGGTTTTGGGTGTGATTTGATTTTCGTCTAGAACATCAAAAATCCTTCAGGATGCTCCAAAATGACTCATCTATGTCTATAATGATAGATCTTGATTAGGAGTATCTTTTTCTAGTACAAGTCAAGTATCTATTTTGAACCCTTGATCGATTTTGGGGGTTGGGAAGGATCAGGTGATGGTTTTGGGTGTGATTTGATTTTCGTCTAGAACATCAAAAATCCTTCAGGATGCTCCAAAATGACTCATCTATATCTGTAATGATAGATCTTGATTAGGAGTATCTTTTTCTAGTACAAGTCAAGTGTCTATTTTGAACCCTTGATCGATTTTGGGGGTTGGGAAGGATCAGGTGATAGTTTTGGGTGTGATTTGATTTTCGTCTAGAACATCAAAAATCCTTCAAGATGCTCCAAAATGACTCATCTATATCTATAATGATAGATCTTGATTAGGAGTATCTTTTTCTTGCACAAGTCAAGTATCTATTTTGAACCCTTGATCGATTTTGGGGGTTGGAAAGGATCAGGTGATGGTTTTGGGTGTGATTTGATTTTCGTCTAGAACATCAAAAATCCTTCAGGATGCTTCAAAATGACTCATCTATATCTATAATGATAGATATTGATTAGGAGTATCTTTTTCTAGTACAAGTCAAGTATCTATTTTGAACCCTTGATCGATTTTGGGGGTTGGGAAGGATCAGGTGATGGTTTTGGGTGTGATTTGATTTTCGTCTAGAACATCAAAAATCCTTCAAGATGCTCCAAAATGACTCATCTATATCTATAATGATAGATCTTGGTAAGGAGTATCTTTTTCTAGTACAAGTCAAGTATCTATTTTGAACCCTTGATCGATTTTGGGGGTTGGGAAGGATCAGGTGATGGGTTTGGGTGTGATTTGATTTTCGTCTAGAACATCAAAAATCCTTCAGGATGCTCCAAAATGACTCATCTATATCTATAATGATAGATCTTGATTAGGAGTATCTTTTTCTAGTACAAGTCAAGTATCTATTTTGAACCCTTGATCGATTTTGGGGGTTGGGAAGGATCAGGTGATGGTTTTGGGTGTGATTTGATTTTCGTCTAGAACATTAAAAATCCTTCAGGATGCTCCAAAATGACTCATCTATATCTATAGTGATAGATCTTGATTAGGAGTATCTTTTTCTAGTACTAGTCAAGTATCTATTTTGAACCCTTGATCGATTTTGGGGGTTGGGAAGGATCAGGTGATGGTTTTGGGTGTGATTTGATTGTCGTCTAGAACATCAAAAATCCTTCAGGATGATCCAAAATGACTCATCTATATCTATAATGATAGATCTTGATTAGGAGTATCTTTTGCTAGTACAAGTCAAGTATCTATTTTGAACCCTTGATCGATTTTGGGGGTTGGGAAGGATCAGGTAATGGTTTTGGGTGTGATTTGATTTTCGTCTAGAACATCAAAAACCCTTCAGGATGCTCCAAAATAACTCATCTATATCTATAATGATAGATCTTGATTAGGAGTATCTTTTTCTAGTACAAGTCAAGTATCTATTTTGAACCCTTGATCGATTTTGGGGGTTGGGAAGGATCAGGTGATGGTTTTGGGTGTAATTTGATTTTCGTCTAGAACATCAAAAATCCTTCAGGATGCTCCAAAATGACTCATCTATATCTATAATGATAGATCTTGATTAGGAGTATCTTTTTCTAGTACAAGTCAAGTATCTATTTTGAACCCTTGATCGATTTTGGGGGTTGGGAAGGATCAGGTGATGGTTTTGGGTGTGATTTGATTTTCGTCTAGAACATCAAAAATCCTTCAGGATGCTCCAAAATGACTCATCTATATCTATAATGATAGATCTTGATTAGGAGTATCTTTTTGTAGTACAAGTCAAGTATCTATTTTGAACCCTTGATCGATTTTGGGGGTTGGGAAGGATCAGGTGATGGTTTTGGGTGTGATTTGATTTTCGTCTAGAACATCAAAAATCCTTCAGGATGCTCCAAAATGACTCATCTATATCTATAATGATAGATCTTGATTAGGAGTATCTTTTTCTAGTACAAGTCAAGTATCTATTTTGAACCCTTGATCGATTTTGGGGGTTGGGAAGGATCAGGTGATGGTTTTGGGTGTGATTTGATTTTCGTCTAGAACATCAAAAATCCTTCAGGATGCTCCAAAATGACTCATCTATATCTATAATGATAGATCTTGATTAGGAGTATCTTTTTCTAGTACAAGTCAAGTATCTATTTTGAACCCTTGATCGATTTTGGGGGTTGGGAAGGATCAGGTGATGGTTTTGGGTGTGATTTGATTTTCGTCTAGAACATCAAAAATCCTTCAGGATGCTCCAAAATGACTCATCTATGTCTATAATGATAGATCTTGATTAGGAGTATCTTTTTCTAGTACAAGTCAAGTATCTATTTTGAACCCTTGATCGATTTTGGGGGTTGGGAAGGATCAGGTGATGGTTTTGGGTGTGATTTGATTTTCGTCTAGAACATCAAAAATCCTTCAGGATGCTCCAAAATGACTCATCTATATCTATAATGATAGATCTTGATTAGGAGTATCTTTTTCTAGTACAAGTCAAGTGTCTATTTTGAACCCTTGATCGATTTTGGGGGTTGGGAAGGATCAGGTGATGGTTTTGGGTGTGATTTGATTTTCGTCTAGAACATCAAAAATCCTTCAAGATGCTCCAAAATGACTCATCTATATCTATAATGATAGATCTTGATTAGGAGTATCTTTTTCTAGTACAAGTCAAGTATCTATTTTGAACCCTTGATCGATTTTGGGGGTTGGGAAGGATCAGGTGATGGCTTTGGGTGTGATTTGATTTTCGTCTAGAACATCAAAAATCCTTTAGGATGCTCCAAAATGACTCATCTATATCTATAATGATAGATCTTGATTAGGAGTATCTTTTTGTAGTACAAGTCAAGTATCTATTTTGAACCCTTGATCGATTTTGGGGGTTGGGAAGGATCAGGTGATGGTTTTTGGGTGTGATTTGATTTTCGTCTAGAACATCAAAAATCCTTCAGGATGCTCCAAAATGACTCATCTATATCTATAATGATAGATCTTGATTAGGAGTATCTTTTTCTAATACAAGTCAAGTATCTATTTTGAACCCTTGATCGATTTTGGGGGTTGGGAAGGATCAGGTGATGGTTTTGGGTGTGATTTGATTTTCGTCTAGAACATCAAAAATCCTTCAAGATGCTCCAAAATGACTCATCTATATCTATAATGATAGATCTTGATTAGGAGTATCTTTTTCTAGTACAAGGCAAGTATCTATTTTGAACCCTTGATCGATTTTGGGGGTTGGGAAGGATCAGGTGATGGTTTTGGGTGTGATTTGATTTTCGTCTAGAACATCAAAAATCCTTTAGGATGCTCCAAAATGACTCATCTATATCTATAATGAGAGATCTTGATTAGGAGTATCTTTTTCTAGTACAAGTCAAGTATCTATATTGAACCCTTGATCGATTTTGGGGGTTGGGAACGATCAGGTGATGGTTTTGGGTGTGATTTGATTTTCGTCTAGAACATCAAAAATCCTTCAGGATGCTCCAAAATGACTCATCTATATCTATAATGATAGATCTTGATTAGGAGTATCTTTTTCTAGTACAAGTCAAGTATCTATTTTGAACCCTTGATCGATTTTGGGGGTTGGGAAGGATCAGGTGATGGTTTTGGGTGTGATTTGATTTTCGTCTAGAACATCAAAAATCCTTCAGGATGCTCCAAAATGACTCATCTATATCTATAATGATAGATCTTGATTAGTAGTATCTTTTTCTTATACAAGTCAAGTATCTATTTTGAACCCTTGATCGATTTTGGGGGTTGGAAAGGATCAGGTGATGGTTTTGGGTGTGATTTGATTTTCGTCTAGAACATCAAAAATCCTTCAGGATGCTCCAAAATGACTCATCTATATCTATAATGATAGATCTTGATTAGGAGTATCTTTTTCTACTACAAGTCAAGTATCTATTTTGAACCCTTGATCGATTTTGGGGGTTGGGAAGGATCAGGTGATGGTTTTGGGTGTGATTTGATTTTCGTCTAGAACATCAAAAATCCTTCAGGATGCTCCAAAAT
Source organism: Eupeodes corollae (assembly GCF_945859685.1). NCBI lineage: Eukaryota > Metazoa > Arthropoda > Insecta > Diptera > Syrphidae > Eupeodes > Eupeodes corollae. The sequence continues at coordinate 44,355 of NW_026605284.1, forward strand.
GGTTCATCTATATCTATAATGACAGATCTTGATTAGGAGTATCTTTTTCTAGTACAAGTCAAGTATCTATTTTGAACCCTTCATCGATTTTGGGGGTTGGGAAGGATCAGGTGATGGTTTTGGGTGTGATTTGATTTTCGTCTAGAACATCAAAAATCCTTCAGGATGCTCCAAAATGACTCATCTATATCTATAATGATAGATCTTGATTAGGAGTATCTTTTTCTAGTACAAGTCAAGTATCTATTTTGAACCCTTGATCGATTATGTGGGTTGGGAAGGATTAGGTGATGGTTTTGGGTGTGATTTGATTTTCGTCTAGAACATCAAAAATCCTTCAGGATGCTCCAAAATGACTCATCTATATCTATAATATTAGATCTTGATTAGGAGTATCTTTATCTTGCACAAGTCAAGTATCTATTTTGAACCCTTGATCGATTTTGGGGGTTGGAAAGGATCAGGTGATGGTTTTGGGTGTGATTTGATTTTCGTATAGAACATCAAAAATCCTTCAGGATGCTTCAAAATGACTCATCTATATCTATAATGATAGATATTGATTAGGAGTATCTTTTTCTAGTACAAGTCAAGTATCTATTTTGAACCCTTGATCGATTTTGGGGGTTGGGAAGGATCAGGTGATGGTTTTGGGTGTGATTTGATTTTCGTCTAGAACATCAAAAATCCTTCAAGATGCTCCAAAATGACTCATCTATATCTATAATGATAGATCTTGATAAGGAGTATCTTTTTCTAGTACAAGTCAAATATCTATTTTGAACCCTTGATCGATTTTGGGGGTTGGGAAGGATCAGGTGATGGGTTTGGGTGTGATTTGATTTTCGTCTAGAACATCAAAAATCCTTCAGGATGCTCCAAAATGACTCATCTATATCTATAATGATAGATCTTGATTAGGAGTATCTTTTTCTAGTACAAGTCAAGTATCTATTTTGAACCCTTGATCGATTTTGGGGGTTGGGAAGGATCAGGTGATGGTTTTGGGTGTGATTTGATTTTCGTCTAGAACATTAAAAATCCTTCAGGATGCTCCAAAATGACTCATCTATATCTATAGTGATAGATCTTGATTAGGAGTATCTTTTTCTAGTACTAGTCAAGTATCTATTTTGAACCCTTGATCGATTTTGGGGGTTGGGAAGGATCAGGTGATGGTTTTGGGTGTGATTTGATTGTCGTCTAGAACATCAAAAATCCTTCAGGATGCTCCAAAATGACTCATCTATATCTATAATGATAGATCTTGATTAGGAGTATCTTTTGCTAGTACAAGTCAAGTATCTATTTTGAACCCTTGATCGATTTTGGGGGTTGGGAAGGATCAGGTAATGGTTTTGGGTGTGATTTGATTTTCGTCTAGAACATCAAAAACCCTTCAGGATGCTCCAAAATAACTCATCTATATCTATAATGATAGATCTTGATTAGGAGTATCTTTTTCTAGTACAAGTCAAGTATCTATTTTGAACCCTTGATCGATTTTGGGGGTTGGGAAGGATCAGGTGATGGTTTTGGGTGTAATTTGATTTTCGTCTAGAACATCAAAAATCCTTCAGGATGCTCCAAAATGACTTATCTATATCTATAATGATAGATCTTGATTAGGAGTATCTTTTTCTGGTAGAAGTCAAGTATCTATTTTGAACCCTTGATCGATTTTGGGGGTTGGGAAGGATCAGGTGATGGTTTTGGGTGTGATTTGATTTTCGTCTAGAACATCAAAAATCCTTCAGGATGCTCCAAAATGACTCATCTATATCTATAATGATAGATCTTGATTAGGAGTATCTTTTTCTAGTACAAGTCAAGTATCTATTTTGAACCCTTGATCGATTTTGGGGGTTGGGAAGGATCAGGTGATGGTTTTGGGTGTGATTTGATTTTCGTCTAGAACATCAAAAATCCTTCAGGATGCTCCAAAATGACTCATCTATATCTATAATGATAGATCTTGATTAGGAGTATCTTTTTCTAGTACAAGTCAAGTATCTATTTTGAACCCTTGATCGATTTTGGGGGTTGGGAAGAATCAGGTGATGGTTTTGGGTGTGATTTGATTTTCGTCTAGAACATCAAAAATCCTTCAGGATGCTCCAAAATGACTCATCTATATCTATAATGATAGATCTTGATTAGGAGTATCTTTTTCTAGTACAAGTCAAGTATCTATTTTGAACCCTTGATCGATTTTGGGGGTTGGGAAAGATCAGGTGATGGTTTTGGGTGTGATTTGATTTTCGTCTAGAACATCAAAAATCCTTCAGGATGCTCCAAAATGACTCATCTATATCTCTAATGATAGATCTTGATTAGGAGTATCTTTTTCTAGTACAAGTCAAGTATCTATTTTGAACCCTTGATCGATTTTGGGGGTTGGGTAGGATCAGGTAATGGCTTTGGGTGCGATTTGATTTTCGTCTAGAACATCAAAAATCCTTCAGGATGCTCCAAAATGACTCATCTATATCTATAATGATAGACTTGATTAGGAGTATCTTTTTCTAGTACAAGTCAAGTATCTTCTTTGAACTCTTGATCGATTTTGGGGGTTGGGAAGGATCAGGTGATGGTTTTGGGTGTGATTTGATTTTCGTCTAGAACATCAAAAATCCTTCAGGATGCTCCAAAATGACTCATCTATATCTATAATGATAGATCTTGATTAGGAGTATCTTTTTCTAGTACAAGTCAAGTATCTATTTTGAACAATTGATCGATTTTGGGGGTTGGGAAGGATCAGGTGATGGTTTTGGGTGTGATTTGATTTTCGTCTAGAACATCAAAAATCCTTCAGGATGCTCCAAAATGACTCATCTATATCTATAATGATAGATCTTGATTAGGAGTATCTTTTTCTAGTACAAGTCAATATCTATTTTGAACCCTTGATCGGTTTTGGGGGTTGGGAAGGATCAGGTGATGGTTTTGGGTGTGATTTGATTTTCGTCTAGAACATCAAAAATCCTTCAGGATGCTCCAAAATGACTCATCTATATCTATAATGATAGATCTTGATTAAGAGTATCTTTTTCTAGTACAAGTCAAGTACCTATTTTGAACCCTTGATCGATTTTGGGGGTTGGGAAGGATCAGGTGATGGTTTTGGGTGTGATTTGATTTTCGTCTAGAACATCAAAAATCCTTCAGGATGCTCCAAAATGACTCATCTATATCTATAATGATAGATTTTGAACCCTTGATCGATTTTGGGGGTTAGGAAGGATCAGGTGATGGTTTTGGGTGTGATTTGATTTTCGTCTAGAACATCAAAAATCCTTCAGGATGCTCCAAAATGACTCATCTATATCTATAATGATAGATCTTGATTAGGAGTATCTTTTTCTAGTACAAGTAAAGTATCTATTTTGAACCCTTGATCGATTTTGGGGGTTGGGAAGGATCAGGTGATGGTTTTGGGTGTGATTTGATTTTCGTCTAGAACATCAAAAATCCTTCAGGATGCTCCAAAATGACTCATCTATATCTATAGTGATAGATCTTGATTAGGAGTATCTTTTTCTAGTACAAGTCAAGTATCTATTTTGAACCCTTGATCGATTTTGGGGGTTGGGAAGGATCAGGTGATGGTTTTGGGTGTGATTTGATTGTCGTCTAGAACATCAAAAATCCTTCAGGATGCTTCAAAATGACTCATCTATATCTATAATGATAGATCTTGATTAGGAGTATCTTTTTCTAGTACAAGTCAAGTATCTATTTTGAACCCTTGATCGATTTTGGGGGTTGGGAAGGATCAGGTAATGGTTTTGGGTGTGATTTGATTTTCGTCTAGAACATCAAAAATCCTTCCGGATGCTCCAAAATAACTCATCTATATCTATAATGATAGATCTTGATTAGGAGTATCTTTTTCTAGTACAAGTCAAGTATCTATTTTGAACCCTTGATCGATTTTGGGGGTTGGGAAGGATCAGGTGATGGTTTTGGATGTGATTTGATTTTCGTCTCGAACATCAAAAATCCTTCAGGATGCTCCAAAATGACTCATCTATATCTATAATGATAGATCTTGATTAGGAGTATCTTTTTCTAGTACAAGTCAAGTATCTATTTTGAACCCTTGATCGATTTTGGGGGTTGGGAAGGATGAGGTGATGGTTTTGGGTGTGATTTGATTTTCGTCTAGAACATCAAAAATCCTTCAGGATGCTCCAAAATGACTCATCTATATCTATAATGATAGATCTTGATTAGGAGTATCTTTTTCTAGTACAAGTCAAGTATCTATTTTGAACCCTTGATCGATTTTGGGGGTTGGGAAGGATCAGGTGATGGTTTTGGGTGTGATTTGATTTTCGTCTAGAACATCAAAAATCCTTCAGGATGCTCCAAAATGACTCATCTATATCTATAATGATAGATCTTGATTAGGAGTATCTTTTTCTAGTACAAGTCAAGTATCTATTTTGAACCCTTGATCGATTTTGGGGGTTGGGAAGGATCAGGTGATGGTTTTGGGTGTGATTTGATTTTCGTCTAGAACATCAAAAATCCTTCAGGATGCTCCAAAATGACTCATCTATATCTCTAATGATAGATCTTGATTAGGAGTATCTTTTTCTAGTGCAAGTCAAGTATCTATTTTGAACATTTGATCGATATTGGGGGTTGGGAAGGATCAGGTAATGGTTTTGGGTGCGATTTGATTTTCGTCTAGAACATCAAAAATCCTTCAGGATGCTCCAAAATGACTCATCCATATCTATAATGATAGATCTTGATTAGGAGTATCTTTTTCTAGTACAAGTCAAGTATCTATTTTGAACCCTTGATCGATTTTGGGGGTTGGGAAGGATCAGAGGATGGTTTTGGGTGTGATTTGATTTTCGTCTAGAACATCAAAAATCCTTCAGGATGCTCCAAAATGACTCATCTATATCTATAATGATAGATCTTGATTAGGAGTATCTTTTTCTAGTACAAGTCAAGTATCTATTTTGAACCCTTGATCGATTTTGGGGGTTGGGAAGGATCAGGTGATGATTTTGGGTGTGATTTGATTTTCGTCTAGAACATCAAAAATCCTTCAGGATGCTCCAAAATGACTCATCTATATCTATAATGATATATCTTGATTAGGAGTATCTTTTTCTAGTACAAGTCAAGTACCTATTTTGAACCTCTGATCGATTTTGGGGGTTGGGAAGGATCAGGTGATGGTTTTGGGTGTGATTTGATTTTCGTCTAGAACATCAAAAATCCTTCAGGATGCTCCAAAATGACTCATCTATATCTATAATGATAGATCTTGATTAGGAGTATCTTTTTCTAGTACAAGTCAAGTATCTATTTTGAACCCTTGATCGATTTTGGGGGTTGGGAAGGGTCAGGTGATGGTTTTGGGTGTGATTTGTTTTTCGTCTAGAACATCAAAAATCCTTCAGGATGCTCCAAAATGACTCATCTATATCTATAATGATAGATCTTGATTAGGAGTATCTTTTTGTAGTACAAGTCAAGTATCTATTTTGAACCCTTGATCGATTTTGGGGGTTGGGAAGGATCAGGTGATGGTTTTGGGTGTGATTTGATTTTCGTCTAGAACATCAAAAATCCTTTATAATGCTCCAAAATGACTCATCTATATCTATAATGATAGATCTTGATTAGGAGTATCTTTTTCTAGTACAAGTCAAGTATCTATTTTGAACCCTTGATCGATTTTGGGGGTTGGGAAGGATCAGGTGATGGTTTTGGATGTGATTTGATTTTCGTCTAGAACATCAAAAATCCTTCAGGATGCTCCAAAATGACTCATCTATATCTATAATGATAGATCTTGATTAGGAGTATCTTTTTCTAGTACAAGTCAAGTATCTATTTTGAACCCTTGATCGATTTTGGGGGTTGGGAAGGATCAGGTGATATTTTTGGGTGTGATTTGATTTTCGTCTAGAACACCAAAAATCCTTCAGGATGCTCCAAAATGACTCATCTGTATCTATAATGATAGATCTTGATTAGGAGTATCTTTTTCTAGTACAAGTCAAGTATCTATTTTGAACCCTTGATCGATTTTGGGGGTTGGGAAGGATCAGGTGATGGTTTTGGGTGTGATTTGATTTTCGTCTAGAACATCAAAAATCCTTCAAGATGCTCCAAAATGACTCATCTATATCTATAATGATAGATCTTGATTAGGAGTATCTTTTTCTAGTACAAGTCAAGTATCTATTTTGAACCCTTGATCGATTTTGGGGGTTGGGAAGGATCAGGTGATGGTTTTGGGTGTGATTTGATTTTCGTCTAGAACATCAAAAATCCTTTAGGATGCTCCAAAATGACTCATCTATATCGATAATGATAGATCTTGATTAGGAGTATCTTTTTCTAGTACAAGTCAAGTATCTATTTTGAACCCTTGATCGATTTTGGGGGTTGGGAAGGATCAGGTGATGGTTTTGGGTGTGATTTGATTTTCGTCTAGAACATCAAAAATCCTTCAGGATGCTCCAAAATGACTCATCTATATCTATAATGATAGATCTTGATTAGGAGTATCTTTTTCTAGTACAAGTCAAGTATCTATTTTGAACCCTTGATCGATTTTGGGGGTTGGGAAGGATCAGGTGATGGTTTTGGGTGTGATTTGATTTTCGTCTAGAACATCAAAAATCCTTCAGGATGCTCCAAAATGACTCATCTGTATCTATAATGATAGATCTTGATTAGGAGTATCTTTTTCTTGTACAAGTCAAGTATATTTTTTTGAACCCTTGATCGATTTTGGGGGTTGGGAAGGATCAGGTGATGGTTTTGAGTGTGATTTGATTTTCGTCTAGAACATCAAAAATCCTTCAGGATGCTCCAAAATGACTCATCTATATCTATAATGATAGATCTTGATTAGGAGTATCTTTTTCTAGTACAAGTCAAGTATCTATTTTGAACCCTTGATCGATTTTGGGGGTTGGGAAGGATCAGGTGATGGTTTTGGGTGTGATTTAATTTTCGTCTAGAACATCAAAAATCCTTCAGGATGCTCCAAAATGACTCATCTATATCTATAATGATAGATCTTGATTAGGAGTATCTTTTTCTAGTACAACTCAAGTATCTATTTTGAACCCTTGATCGATTTTGGGGGTTGGGAAGGATCAGGTGATGGTTTTGGGTGTGATTTGATTTTCGTCTAGAACATCAAAAATCCTTCAGGATGCTCCAAAATGACTCATCTATATCTATAATGATAGATCTTGATTAGGAGTATCTTTTTCTAGTACAAGTCAAGTATCTATTTTGAACCCTTGATCGATTTTGGGGGTTGGGAAGGATCAGGTGATGGTTTTGGGTGTGATTTGATTTTCGTCTAGAACATCAAAAATCCTTCAGGATGCTCCAAAATGACTCATCTGTATCTATAATGATAGATCTTGATTAGGAGTATCTTTTTCTGGTACAAGTCAAGTATCTATTTTGAACCCTTGATCGATTTTGGGGGTTGGGAAGGATCAGGTGATGGTTTTGGGTGTGATTTGATTTTCGTCTAGAACATCAAAAATCCTTCAGGATGCTCCAAAATGACTCATCTATATCTATAATGATAGATCTTGATTAGGAGTATCTTTTTCTAGTACAAGTCAAGTATCTATTTTGAACCCTTGATCGATTTTGGGGGTTGGGAAGGATCAGGTGATGGTTTTGGGTGTGATTTAATTTTCGTCTAGAACATCAAAAATCCTTCAGGATGCTCCAAAATGACTCATCTATATCTATAATGATAGATCTTGATTAGGAGTATCTGTTTCTAGTACAAGTCAAGTATCTATTTTGAACCCTTGATCGATTTTGGGGGTTGGGAAGGATCAGGTGATGGTTTTGGGTGTGATTTGATTTTCGTCTAGAACATCAAAAATCCTTCAGGATGCTCCAAAATGACTCATCTATATCTATAATGATAGCTCTTGATTAGGAGTATCTTTTTCTTGTACAAGTCAAGTATCTATTTTGAACCATTGATCGGTTTTGGGGGTTGGGAAGGATCAGGTGATGGTTTTGGGTGTGATTTGATTTTCGTCTAGGACATCAAAAATCCTTCAGGATGCTCCAAAATGACTCATCTATATCTATAATGATAGATCTTGATTAGGAGTATCTTTTCCTAGTACAAGTCAAGTATCTATTTTGAACCCTTGATCGATTTTGGGGGTTGGGAAGGATCAGGTGATGGTTTTGGGTGTGATTTGATTTTCGTCTAGAACATCAAAAATCCTTCAGGATGCTCCAAAATGACTCATCTATATCTATAATGATAGATCTTGATTAGGAGTATCTTTTTCTAGTACAAGTCAAGTATCTATTTTGAACCCTTGATCGATTTTGGGGGTTGGGAAGGATCAGGTGATGGTTTTGGGTGTGATTTGATTTTCGTCTAGAACATCAAAAATCCTTCAGGATGCTCCAAAATGACTCATCTATATCTATAATGATAGATCTTGATCAGGAGTATCTTTTTCTAGTACAAGTCAAGTATCTATTTTGAACCCTTGATCGATTTTGGGGGTTGGGAAGGATCAGGTGATGGTTTTGGGTGTGATTTGATTTTCGTCTAGAACATCAAAAATCCTTCAGGATGCTCCAAAATGACTCATCTATATCTATAATGATAGATATTGATTAGGAGTATCTTTTTCTAGTACAAGTCAAGTATCTATTTTGAACCCTTGATCGATTTTGGGGGTTGGGAAGGATCAGGTGATGGTTTTGGGTGTGATTTGATTTTCGTCTAGAACATCAAAAATCCTTCAGGATGCTCCAAAATGATTCATCTATATCTATAATGATAGCTCTTTATTAGGAGTATCTTTTTCTAGTACAACTCAAGTATCTATTTTGAACCCTTGATCGATTTTGGGGGTTGGGAAGGATCAGGTGATGGTTTTGGGTGTGATTTGATTTACGTCTAGAACATCAAAAATCCTTCAGGATGCTCGAAAATGACTCATCTATATCTATAATGATAGATCTTGATTAGGAGTATCTTTTTCTATTACAAGTCAAGTATCTATTTTGAACCCTTGATCGATTTTGGGGGTTGGGAAGGATCAGGTGATGGTTTTGGGTGTGATTTGATTTTCGTCTAGAACATCAAAAATCCTTCAGGATGCTCCAAAATGACTCATCTATATCTATAATGATAGATCTTGATTAGGAGTATCTTTTTCTAGTACAAGTCAAGTATCTATTTTGAACCCTTGATCGATTTTGGGGGTTGGGAAGGATCAGGTGATGGTTTTGGGTGTGATTTGATTTTCGTCTAGAACATCAAAAATCCTTCAGGATGCTCCAAAATGACTCATCTATATCTATAATGATAGATCTTGATTAGGAGTATCTTTTTCTAGTACAAGTCAAGTATCTATTTTGAACCCTTGATCGATTTTGGGGGTTGGGAAGGATCAGGTGATGGTTTTGGGTGTGATTTGATTTTCGTCTAGAACATCAAAAATCCTTCAGGATGCTCCAAAATGACTCATCTATATCTATAATGATAGATCTTGATTAGGAGTATCTTTTTCTAGTACAAGTCAAATATCTATTTTGAACCCTTGATCGATTTTGGGGGTTGGGAAGGATCAGGTGATGGTTTTGGGTGTGATTTGATTTTCGTCTAGAACATCAAAAATCCTTCAGGATGCTCCAAAATGACTCATCTGTATCTATAATGGTAGATCTTGATTAGAAGTATCTTTTTCTAGTACAAGTCAAGTATCTATTTTGAACCCTTGATCGATTTTGGGGGTTGGGAAGGATCAGGTGATGGTTTTGGGTGTGATTTGATTTTGGTCTAGAACATCAAAAATCCTTCAGGATGCTCCAAAATGACTCATCTATATCTATAATGATAGATATTGATTAGGAGTATCTTTTTCTAGTACAAGTCAAGTATCTATTTTGAACCCTTGATCGATTTTGGGGGTTGGGAAGGATCAGGTGATGGTTTTGGGTGTGATTTGATTTTCGTCTAGAACATCAAAAATCCTTCAGGATGCTCCAAAATGACTCATCTATATCTATAATGATAGATATTGATTAGGAGTATCTTTTTCTAGTACAAGTCAAGTATCTATTTTGAACCCTTGATCTATTTTGGGGGTTGGGAAGGATCAGGTGATGGTTTTAGGTGTGATTTGATTTTCGTCTAGAACATCAAAAATCCTTCAGGATGCTCCAAAATGACTCATCTATATCTATAATGATAGATCTTGATTAGGAGTATCTTTTTCTAGTACAAGTCAAGTATCTATTTTGAACCCTTGATCGATTTTGAGGGTTGGGAAGGATCAGGTGATGGTTTTGGGTGTGATTTGATTTTCGTCTAGAACATCAAAAATCCTTCAGGATGCTCCAAAATGACTCATCTATATCTATAATGATAGATCTTGATTAGGAGTATCTTTTTCTAGTACAAGTCAAGTATCTATTTTGAAACTTTGGGGGTTGGGAAGGATCAGGTGATGGTTTTGGGTGTGATTTGATTTTCGTCTAGAACATCAAAAATCCTTCAGGATGCTCCAAAATGACTCATCTATATCTATAATGATAGATCTTGATTAGGAGTATCTTTTTTTAGTACAAGTCAAGTATATAGTTTGAAACTTTGGGGGTTGGGAAGGATCAGGTGATGGTTTTGGGTGTGATTTGATTTTCGTCTAGAACATCAAAAATCCTTCAGGATGCTCCAAAATGACTCATCTATATCTATAATGATAGATCTTGATTAGGAGTATCTTTTTCTGGTACAAGTCAAGTATCTATTTTGAACCCTTGATCGATTTTGGGGGTTGGGAAGGATCAGGTGATGGTTTTGGGTGTGATTTGATTTTCGTCTAGAACATCAAAAATCCTTCACGATGCTCCAAAATGACTCATCTATATCTATAATGATAGATCTTGATTAGGAGTATCTTTTTCTAGTACAAGTCAAGTATCTTTTTTGAACCCTTGATCGATTTTGGGGGTTGGGAAGGATCAGGTGATGGTTTTGGGTGTGATTTGATTTTCGTCTAGAACATCAAAAATCCTTCAGGATGCTCCAAAATGACTCATCTATATCTATAATGATAGATCTTGATTAGGAGTATCTTTTTCTAGTACAAGCCAAGTATCTATTTTGAACCCTTGATCGATTTTGGGGGTTGGGAAGGATCAGGTGATGGTTTTGGGTGTGATTTGATTTTCGTCTAGAACATCAAAAATCCTTCAGGATGCTCCAAAATGACTCATCTATATCTATAATGATAGATCTTGATTAGGAGTATCTTTTTCTAGTACAAGTCAAGTATCTTTTTTGAACCCTTGATCGATTTTGGGGGTTGGGAAGGATCAGGTGATGGTTTTGGGTGTGATTTGGTTTTCGTCTAGAACATCAAAAATCCTTCAGGATGCTCCAAAATGACTCATCTATATCTATAATGATAGATCTTGATTAGGAGTATCTTTTTCTAGTACAAGTCAAGTATCTATTTTGAACCCTTGATCGATTTTGGGGGTTGGGAAGGATCAGGTGATGGTTTTGGGTGTGATTTGATTTTCGTCTAGAACATCAAAAATCCTTCAGGATGCTCCAAAATGACTCATCTATCTATAATGATAGATCTTGATTAGGAGTATCTTTTTCTAGTACAAGTCAAGTATCTATTTTGAACCCTTGATCGATTTTGGGGGTTGGGAAGGATCAGGTGATGGTTTTGGGTGTGATTTGATTTTCGTCTAGAACATCAAAAATCCTTCAGGATGCTCCAAAATGACTCATCTATATCTATAATGATAGATCTTGATTAGGAGTATCTTTTTCTAGTACAAGTCAAGTATCTATTTTGAACCCTTGATCGATTTTGGGGGTTGGGAAGGATCAGGTGATGGTTTTGGGTGTGATTTGATTTTGGTCTAGAACATCAAAAATCCTTCAGGATGCTCCAAAATGACTCATCTATATCTATAATGATAGATCTTGATTAGGAGTATCTTTTTCTAGTACAAGTCAAGTATCTATTTTGAACCCTTGATCGATTTTGGGGGTTGGGAAGGATCAGGTGATGGTTTTGGGTGTGATTTGATTTTCGTCTAGAACATCAAAAATCCTTCAGGATGCTCCAAAATGACTCATCTATATCTATAATGATAGATCTTGATTAGGAGTATCTTTTTCTGTACAAGTCAAGTATCTATTTTGAACCCTTGATCGATTTTGGGGGTTGGGAAGGATCAGGTGATGGTTTTGGGTGTGATTTGATTTTCGTCTAGAACATCAAAAATCCTTCAGGATGCTCCAAAATGACTCATCTATATCTATAATGATAGATCTTGATTAGGAGTATCTTTTGTTAGTACAAGTCAAGTATCTATTTTGAACCCTTGATCGATTTTTGGGGTTGGGAAGGATCAGGTGATGGTTTTGGGTGTGATTTGATTTTCGTCTAGAACATCAAAAATCCTTCAGGATGCTCCAAAATTACTCATCTATATCTATAATGATAGATCTTGATTAGGAGTATCTTTTTCTAGTACAAGTCAAGTATCTATTTTGAACCCTTGATCGATTTTGGGGGTTGGGAAGGATCAGGTGATGGTTTTGGGTGTGATTTGATTTTCGTCTAGAACATCAAAAATCCTTCAGGATGCTCCAAAATGACTCATCTATATCTATAATGGTAGATCTTGATTAGGAGTATCTTTTTCTAGTACAAGTCAAGTATCTATTTTGAACCCTTGATCTTGTTTGGGGGTTGGGAAGGATCAGGTGATGGTTTTGGGTGTGATTTGATTTTCGTCTAGAACATCAAAAATCCTTCAGGATGCTCCAAAATGACTCATCTATATCTATAATGATAGATCTTGATTAGGAGTATCTTTTTCTAGTACAAGTCAAGTATCTTTTTTGAGCCCTTGATCGATTTGATTTTCGTCTAGAACATCAAAAATCCTTCAGGATGCTTCAAAATGACTCATCTGTATCTATAATGATAGATCTTGATTAGGAGTATCTTTTTCTAGTACAAGTCAAGTATCTATTTTGAACCCTTGATCGAGTTTGGGGGTTGGGAAGGATCAGGTGAGGTTTTGGGTGTGATTTGATTTTTGTCTAGAACATCAAAAATCCTTCAGGATGCTCCAAAATGACTCATCTATATCTATAATGATAGATCTTGATTAGAAGAATCTTTTTCTAGTACAAGTCAAGTATCTATTTTGAACCCTTGATCGATTTTGGGGGTTGGGAAGGATCAGGTGATGGTTTTGGGTGTGATTTGATTTTCGTCTAGAACATCAAAAATCCTTCAGGATGCTCCAAAATGACTCATCTATATTTATAATGATAGATCTTGATTAGGAGTATCTTTTTCTAGTACAAGTCAAGTATCTATTTTGAACCCTTGATCGATTTTGGGGGTTGGGAAGGATCAGGTGATGGTTTTGGGTGTGATTTGATTCTCGTCTAGAACATCAAAAATCCTTCAGGATGCTCCAAAATGACTCATCTATATCTATAATGATAGATTTTGATTAGGAGTATCTTTTTCTAGTACAAGTCAAGTATCTATTTTGAACCCTTGATCGATTTTGGGGTTGGGAAGGATCAGGTGATGGTTTTGGGTGTGATTTGATTTTCGTCTAGAACATCAAAAATCCTTCAGGATGCTCCAAAATGACTCATCTATATCTATAATGATAGATCTTGATTAGGAGTATCTTTTTCTAGTACAAGTCAAGTATCTATTTTGAACCCTTGATCGATTTTGGGGGTTGGAAAGGATCAGGTGATGGTTTTGGGTGTGATTTGATTTTCGTCTAGAACATCAAAAATCCTTCAGGATGCTCCAAAATGACTCATCTATATCTATAATGATAGATCTTGATTAGGAGTATCTTTTTCTAGTACAAGTCAAGTATCTATTTTGAACCCTTGATCGATTTTGGGGGTTGGGAAGGATCAGGTGATGGTTTTGGGTGTGATTTGATTTTCGTCTAGAACATCAAAAATCCTTCAGGATGCTCCAAAATGACTCATCTATATCTATAATGATAGATCTTGATAAGGAGTATCTTTTTCTAGTACAAGTCAAGTATCTATTTTGAACCCTTGATCGATTTTGGGGGTTGGGAAGGATCAGGTGATGGTTTTGGGTGTGATTTGATTTTCGTCTAGAACATGAAAAATCCTTCAGGATGCTCCAAAATGACTCATCTATATCTATAATGATAGATCTTGATTAGGAGTATCTTTTTCTAGTACAAGTCAAGTATCTATTTTGAACCCTTGATCGATTTTGGGGGTTGGGAAGGATCAGGTGATGGTTTTGGGTGTGATTTGATTTTCGTCTAGAACATCAAAAATCCTTCAGGATGCTCCAAAATGACTCATCTATATCTATAATGATAGATCTTGATTAGGAGTATCTTTTTCTAGTACAAGTCAAGTATCTATTTTGAACCCTTGATCGATTTTGGGGGTTGGGAAGGATCAGGTGATGGTTTTGGGTGTGATTTGATTTTCGTCTAGAACATCAAAAATCCTTCAGGATGCTCCAAAATGACTCATCTATATCTATAATGATAGATCTTGATTAGGAGTATCTTTTTCTAGTACAAGTCAAGTATCTTTTTTGAACCCTTGATCGATTTTGGGGGTTGGGAAGGATCAGGTGATGGTTTTGGGTGTGATTTGATTTTCGTCTAGAACATCAAAAATCCTTCAGGATGCTCCAAAATGACTAATCTACATATATCTATAATGATAGATCTTGATTAGGAGTATCTTTTTCTAGTACAAGTCAAGTATCTATTTTGAACCCTTGATCGATTTTGGGGGTTGGGAAGGATCAGGTGATGGTTTTGGGTGTGATTTGATTTTCGTCTAGAACATCAAAAATCCTTCAGGATGCTCCAAAATGACTCATCTATATCTATAATGATAGATCTTGATTAGGAGTATCTTTTTCTAGTACAAGTCAAGTATCTATTTTGAACCCTTGATCGATTTTGGAGGTTGGGAAGGATCAGGTGATGGTTTTGGTTGTGATTTGATTTTCGTCTAGAACATCAAAAATCCTTCAGGATGCTCCAAAATGACTCATCTATATCTATAATGATAGATCTTGATTAGGAGTATCTTTTTCTAGTACAAGTCAAGTATCTATTTTGAACCCTTGATCGATTTTGGGGGTTGGGAAGGATCAGGTGATGGTTTTGGGTGTGATTTGATTTTCGTCTAGAACATCAAAAATCCTTCAGGATTCTCCAAAATGACTCATCTATATCTATAATGATAGATCTTGATTAGGAGTATCTTTTTCTAGTACAAGTCAGGTATCTATTTTGAACCCTTGATCGATTTTGGGGGTTGGGAAAGGATCAGGTGATGGTTTTGGGTGTGATTTGATTTTCGTCTAGAACATCAAAAATCCTTCAGGATGCTCCAAAATGACTCATCTATATCTATAATGATAGATCTTGATTAGGAGTATCTTTTTCTAGTACAAGTCAAGTATCTATTTTGAACCCTTGATCGATTTTGGGGGTTGGGAAGGATCAGGTGATGGTTTTGGGTGTGATTTGATTTTCGTCTAGAACATCAAAAATCCTTCAGGATGCTCCAAAATGACTCATTTATATCTATAATGATAGATCTTGATTAGGAGTATCTTTTTCTAGTACAAGTCAAGTATCTATTTTGAACCCTTGATCGATTTTGGGGGTTGGGAAGGATCAGGTGATGGTTTTGGGTGTGATTTGATTTTCGTCTAGAACATCAAAAATCTTTCAGGATGCTCCAAAATGACTCATCTATATCTATAATGATAGATCTTGATTAGGAGTATCTTTTTCTAGTACAAGTCAAGTATCTATTTTGAACCCTTGATCGATTTTGGGGGTTGGGAAGGATCAGGTGATGGTTTTGGGTGTGATTTGATTTTCGTCTAGAACATCAAAAATCCTTCAGGATGCTCCAAAATGACTCATCTATATCTATAATGATAGATCTTGATTAGGAGTATTTTTTTCTAGTACAAGTCAAGTATCTATTTTGAACCCTTGATCGATTTTGGGGGTTGGGAAAGATCAGGTGATGGTTTTGGGTGTGATTTGATTTTCGTCTAGAACATCAAAAATCCTTCAGGATGCTCCAAAATGACTCATGTATATCTATAATGATAGATCTTGATTAGGAGTATCTTTTTCTAGTACAAGTCAAGTATCTATTATGAACCCTTGATCGATTTTGGGGGTTGGGAAGGATCAGGTGATGGTTTTGGGTGTGATTTGATTTTCGTCTAGAACATCAAAAATCCTTCAGGATGCTCCAAAATGACTCATCTATATCTATAATGATAGATCTAGATTAGGAGTATCTTTTTCTAGTACAAGTCAAGTATCTATTTTGAACCCTTGATCGATTTTGGGGGTTGGGAAGGATCAGGTGATGGTTTTGGGTGTGATTTGATTTTCGTCTAGAACATCAAAAATCCTTCAGGATGCTCCAAAATGACTCATCTATATCTATAATGATAGATCTTGATTAGGAGTATCTTTTTCTAGTACAAGTAAAGTATCTATTTTGAACCCTTGATCGATTTTGGGGGTTGGGAAGGATCAGGTGATGGTTTTGGGTGTGATTTGATTTTAGTCTAGAACATCAAAAATCCTTCAGGATGCTCCAAAATGACTCATCTATATCTATAATGATAGATCTTGATTAGGAGTATCTTTTTCTAGTACAAGTCAAGTATCTATTTTGAACCCTTGATCGATTTTGGGGGTTGGGAAGGATCAGGTGATGGTTTTGGGTGTGATTTGATTTTCGTCTAGAACATCAAAAATCCTTCAGGATGCTCCAAAATGACTCATCTATATCTATAATGATAGATCTTGATTAGGAGTATCTTTTTATAGTACAAGTCAAGTATCTATTTTGAACCCTTGATCGATTTTGGGGGTTGGGAAAGATCAGGTGATGGTTTTGGGTGTGATTTGATTTTCGTCTAGAACATCAAAAATCCTTCAGGATGCTCCAAAATGACTCATGTATATCTATAATGATAGATCTTGATTAGGAGTATCTTTTTCTAGTACAAGTCAAGTATCTATTTTGAACCCTTGATCGATTTTGGGGGTTGGGAAGGATCAGGTGATGGTTTTGGGTGTGATTTGATTTTCGTCTAGAACATCAAAAATCCTTCAGGATGCTCCAAAATGACTCATCTATATCTATAATGATAGATTTTGATTAGGAGTATCTTTTTCTAGTACAAGTCAAGTATCTATTTTGAACCCTTGATCGATTTTGGGGTTGGGAAGGATCAGGTGATGGTTTTGGGTGTGATTTGATTTTCGTCTAGAACATCAAAAATCCTTCAGGATGCTCCAAAATGACTCATCTATATCTATAATGATAGATCTTGATTAGGAGTATCTTTTTCTAGTACAAGTCAAGTATCTATTTTGAACCCTTGATCGATTTTGGGGGTTGGGAAGGATCAGGTGATGGTTTTGGGTGTGATTTGATTTTCGTCTAGAACATCAAAAATCCTTCAGGATGCTCCAAAATGACTCATCTATATCTATAATGATAGATCTAGATTAGGAGTATCTTTTTCTAGTACAAGTCAAGTATCTATTTTGAACCCTTGATCGATTTTGGGGGTTGGGAAGGATCAGGTGATGGTTTTGGGTGTGATTTGATTTTCGTCTAGAACATCAAAAATCCTTCAGGATGCTCCAAAATGACTCATCTATATCTATAATGATAGATCTTGATTAGGAGTATCTTTTTCTAGTACAAGTCAAGTATCTATTTTGAACCCTTGATCGATTTTGGGGGTTGGGAAGGATCAGGTGATGGTTTTGGGTGTGATTTGATTTTCGTCTAGAACATCAAAAATCCTACAGGATGCTCCAAAATGACTCATCTATATCTATAATGATAGATCTTGATTAGGAGTATCTTTTTCTAGTACAAGTCAAGTATCTATTTTGAACCCTTGATCGATTTTGGGGGTTGGGAAGGATCAGGTGATGGTTTTGGGTGTGATTTGATTTTCGTCTAGAACATCAAAAATCCTTCAGGATGCTCCAAAATGACTCATCTATATCTATAATGATAGATCTTGATTAGGAGTATCTTTTTCTGGTACAAGTCAAGTATCTATTTTGAACCCTTGATCGATTTTGGGGGTTGGGAAGGATCAGGTGATGGTTTTGGGTGTGATTTGATTTTCGTCTAGAACATCAAAAATCCTTCAGGATGCTCCAAAATGACTCATCTATATCTATAATGATAGATCTTGATTAGGAGTATCTTTTTCTAGTACAAGTCAAGTATCTATTTTGAACCCTTGATCGATTTTGGGGGTTGGGAAGGATCAGGTGATGGTTTTGGGTGTGATTTGATTTTCGTCTAGAACATCAAAAATCCTTCAGGATGCTCCAAAATGACTCATCTATATCTATAATGATAGACTTGATTAGGAGTATCTTTTTCTAGTACAAGTCAAGTATCTATTTTGAACCCTTGATCGATTTTGGGGGTTGGGAAGGATCAGGTGATGGTTTTGGGTGTGATTTGATTTTCGTCTAGAACATCAAAAATCCTTCAGGATGCTCCAAAATGACTCATCTATATCTATAATGATAGACTTGATTAGGAGTATCTTTTTCTAGTACAAGTCAAGTATCTATTTTGAACCCTTGATCGATTTTGGGGGTTGGGAAGGATCAGGTGATGGTTTTGGGTGTGATTTGATTTTCGTCTAGAACATCAAAAATCCTTCAGGATGCTCCAAAATGACTCATCTATATCTATAATGATAAATCTTGATTAGGAGTATCTTTTCTAGTACAAGTCAAGTATCTATTTTGAACCCTTGATAGATTTTGGGGGTTGGGAAGGATCAGGTGATGGTTTTGGTTGTGATTTGATTTTCGTCTAGAACATCAAAAATCCTTCAGGATGCTCCAAAATGACTCATCTATATCTATAATGATAGATTTGATTAGGAGTATCTTTTTCTAGTACAAGTCAAGTATCTATTTTGAACCCTTGATCGATTTTGGGGGTTGGGAAGGATCAGGTGATGGTTTTGGGTGTGATTTGATTTTCGTCTAGAACATCAAAAATCCTTCAGGATTCTCCAAAATGACTCATCTATATCTATAATGATAGATCTTGATTAGGAGTATCTTTTTCTAGTACAAGTCAGGTATCTATTTTGAACCCTTGATCGATTTTGGGGGTTGGGAAGGATCATTTGATGGTTTTGGGTGTGATTTGATTTTCGTCTAGAACATCAAAAATCCTTCAGGATGCTCCAAAATGACTCATCTATATCTATAATGATAGATCTTGATTAGGAGTATCTTTTTCTAGTACAAGTCAAGTATCTTTTTTGGACCCTTGATCGATTTTGGGGGTTGGGAATGATCAGGTGATGGTTTTGGGTGTGATTTGATTTTCGTCTAGAACATCAAAAATCCTTCAGGATGCTCCAAAATGACTCATCTATATCTATTATGATAGATCTTGATTAGGAGTATCTTTTTCTAGTACAAGTCAAGTATCTATTTTGAACCCTTGATCGATTTTGGGGGTTGGGAAGGATCAGGTGATGGGTTTGGGTGTGATTTGATTTTCGTCTAGAACATCAAAAATCCTTCAGGATGCTCCAAAATGACTCATCTATATCTATAATGATAGATCTTGATTAGGAGTATCTTTTTCTAGTACAAGTCAAGTATCTATTTTGAACCCTTGATCGATTTTGGGGGTTGGGAAGGATCAGGTGATGGTTTTGGGTGTGATTTGATTTTCGTCTAGAACATCAAAAATCTTTCAGGATGCTCCAAAATGACTCATCTATATCTATAATGATAGATCTTGATTAGGAGTATCTTTTTCTAGTACAAGTCAAGTATCTATTTTGAACCCTTGATCGATTTTGGGGGTTGGGAAGGATCAGGTGATGGTTTTGGGTGTGATTTGATTTTCGTCTAGAACATCAAAAATCCTTCAGGATGCTCCAAAATGACTCATCTATATCTATAATGATAGATCTTGATTAGGAGTATCTTTTTCTAGTACAAGTCAAGTATCTATTTTGAACCCTTGATCGATTTTGGGGGTTGGGAAGGATCAGGTGATGGTTTTGGGTGTGATTTGATTTTCGTCTAGAACATCAAAAATCCTTCAGGATGCTCCAAAATGACTCATCTATATCTATAATGATAGATCTTGATTAGGAGTATCTTTTTCTAGTACAAGTCAAGTATCTATTTTGAACCCTTGATCGATTTTGGGGGTTGGGAAGGATCAGGTGATGGTTTTGGGTGTGATTTGATTTTCGTCTAGAACATCAAAAATCCTTCAGGATGCTCCAAAATGACTCATCTATATCTATAATGATAGATCTTGATTAGGAGTATCTTTTTCTAGTACAAGTCAAGTATCTATTTTGAACCCTTGATCGATTTTGGGGGTTGGGAAGGATCAGGTGATGGTTTTGGGTGTGATTTGATTTTCGTCTAGAACATCAAAAATCCTTCAGGATGCTCCAAAATGACTCATCTATATCTATAATGATAGATCTAGATTAGGAGTATCTTTTTCTAGTACAAGTCAAGTATCTATTTTGAACCCTTGATCGATTTTGGGGGTTGGGAAGGATCAGGTGATGGTTTTGGGTGTGATTTGATTTTCGTCTAGAACATCAAAAATCCTTCAGGATGCTCCAAAATGACTCATCTATATCTATAATGATAGATCTTGATTAGGAGTATCTTTTTCTAGTACAAGTCAAGTATCTATTTTGAACCCTTGATCGATTTTGGGGGTTGGGAAGGATCAGGTGATGGTTTTGGGTGTGATTTGATTTTCGTCTAGAACATCAAAAATCCTTCAGGATGCTCCAAAATGACTCATCTATATCTATAATGATAGATCTTGATTAGGAGTATCTTTTTCTAGTACAAGTCAAGTATCTATTTTGAACCCTTGATCGATTTTGGGGGTTGGGAAGGATCAGGTGATGGTTTTGGGTGTGATTTGATTTTCGTCTAGAACATCAAAAATCCTTCAGGATGCTCCAAAATGACTCATCTATATCTATAATGATAGATCTTGATTAGGAGTATCTTTTTCTGGTACAAGTCAAGTATCTATTTTGAACCCTTGATCGATTTTGGGGGTTGGGAAGGATCAGGTGATGGTTTTGGGTGTGATTTGATTTTCGTCTAGAACATCAAAAATCCTTCAGGATGCTCCAAAATGACTCATCTATATCTATAATGATAGATCTTGATTAGGAGTATCTTTTTCTAGTACAAGTCAAGTATCTATTTTGAACCCTTGATCGATTTTGGGGGTTGGGAAGGATCAGGTGATGGTTTTGGGTGTGATTTGATTTTCGTCTAGAACATCAAAAATCCTTCAGGATGCTCCAAAATGACTCATCTATATCTATAATGATAGACTTGATTAGGAGTATCTTTTTCTAGTACAAGTCAAGTATCTATTTTGAACCCTTGATCGATTTTGGGGGTTGGGAAGGATCAGGTGATGGTTTTGGGTGTGATTTGATTTTCGTCTAGAACATCAAAAATCCTTCAGGATGCTCCAAAATGACTCATCTATATCTATAATGATAGACTTGATTAGGAGTATCTTTTTCTAGTACAAGTCAAGTATCTATTTTGAACCCTTGATCGATTTTGGGGGTTGGGAAGGATCAGGTGATGGTTTTGGGTGTGATTTGATTTTCGTCTAGAACATCAAAAATCCTTCAGGATGCTCCAAAATGACTCATCTATATCTATAATGATAAATCTTGATTAGGAGTATCTTTTCTAGTACAAGTCAAGTATCTATTTTGAACCCTTGATCGATTTTGGGGGTTGGGAAGGATCAGGTGATGGTTTTGGTTGTGATTTGATTTTCGTCTAGAACATCAAAAATCCTTCAGGATGCTCCAAAATGACTCATCTATATCTATAATGATAGATCTTGATTAGTAGTATCTTTTTCTAGTACAAGTCAAGTATCTATTTTGAACCCTTGATCGATTTTGGGGGTTGGGAAGGATCAGGTGATGGTTTTGGGTGTGATTTGATTTTCGTCTAGAACATCAAAAATCCTTCAGGATTCTCCAAAATGACTCATCTATATCTATAATGATAGATCTTGATTAGGAGTATCTTTTTCTAGTACAAGTCAGGTATCTATTTTGAACCCTTGATCGATTTTGGGGGTTGGGAAGGATCATTTGATGGTTTTGGGTGTGATTTGATTTTCGTCTAGAACATCAAAAATCCTTCAGGATGCTCCAAAATGACTCATCTATATCTATAATGATAGATCTTGATTAGGAGTATCTTTTTCTAGTACAAGTCAAGTATCTTTTTTGGACCCTTGATCGATTTTGGGGGTTGGGAATGATCAGGTGATGGTTTTGGGTGTGATTTGATTTTCGTCTAGAACATCAAAAATCCTTCAGGATGCTCCAAAATGACTCATCTATATCTATTATGATAGATCTTGATTAGGAGTATCTTTTTCTAGTACAAGTCAAGTATCTATTTTGAACCCTTGATCGATTTTGGGGGTTGGGAAGGATCAGGTGATGGGTTTGGGTGTGATTTGATTTTCGTCTAGAACATCAAAAATCCTTCAGGATGCTCCAAAATGACTCATCTATATCTATAATGATAGATCTTGATTAGGAGTATCTTTTTCTAGTACAAGTCAAGTATCTATTTTGAACCCTTGATCGATTTTGGGGGTTGGGAAGGATCAGGTGATGGTTTTGGGTGTGATTTGATTTTCGTCTAGAACATCAAAAATCTTTCAGGATGCTCCAAAATGACTCATCTATATCTATAATGATAGATCTTGATTAGGAGTATCTTTTTCTAGTACAAGTCAAGTATCTATTTTGAACCCTTGATCGATTTTGGGGGTTGGGAAGGATCAGGTGATGGTTTTGGGTGTGATTTGATTTTCGTCTAGAACATCAAAAATCCTTCAGGATGCTCCAAAATGACTCATCTATATCTATAATGATAGATCTTGATTAGGAGTATCTTTTTCTAGTACAAGTCAAGTATCTATTTTGAACCCTTGATCGATTTTGGGGGTTGGGAAGGATCAGGTGATGGTTTTGGGTGTGATTTGATTTTCGTCTAGAACATCAAAAATCCTTCAGGATGCTCCAAAATGACTCATCTATATCTATAATGATAGATCTTGATTAGGAGTATCTTTTTCTAGTACAAGTCAAGTATCTATTTTGAACCCTTGATCGATTTTGGGGGTTGGGAAGGATCAGGTGATGGTTTTGGGTGTGATTTGATTTTCGTCTAGAACATCAAAAATCCTTCAGGATGCTCCAAAATGACTCATCTATATCTATAATGATAGATCTTGATTAGGAGTATCTTTTTCTAGTACAAGTCAAGTATCTATTTTGAACCCTTGATCGATTTTGGGGGTTGGGAAGGATCAGGTGATGGTTTTGGGTGTGATTTGATTTTCGTCTAGAACATCAAAAATCCTTCAGGATGCTCCAAAATGACTCATCTATATCTATAATGATAGATCGTGATTAGGAGTATCTTTTTCTAGTACAAGTCAAGTATCTATTTTGAACCCTTGATCGATTTTGGTGGTTGGGAAGGATCAGGTGATGGTTTTGGGTGTGATTTGATTTTCGTCTAGAACATCAAAAATCCTTCAGGATGCTCCAAAATGACTCATCTATATCTATAATGATAGATCTTGATTAGGAGTATCTTTTTCTAGTACAAGTCAAGTATCTATTTTGAACCCTTGATCCATTTTGGGGGTTGGGAAGGATCAGGTGATGGTTTTGGGTGTGATTTGATTTTCGTCCAGAACATCAAAAATCCTTCAGGATGCTCCAAAATGACTCATCTATATCTATAATGATAGATCTTGATTAGGAGTATCTTTTTCTAGTACAAGTCAAGTATCTATTTTGAACCCTTGATCAATTTTGGGGGTTGGGAAGGATCAGGTGATGGTTTTGGGTGTGATTTGATTTTCGTCTAGAATATCAAAAATCCTTCAGGATGCTCCAAAATGACTCATCTATATCTATAATGATAGATCTTGATTAAGAGTATCTTTTTCTAGTACAAGTCAAGTATCTTTTTTGAACCCTTGATCGATTTTGGGGCTTGGGAAGGATCAGGTGATGGTTTTGGGTGTGATTTGATTTTCGTCTAGAACATCAAAAATCCTTCAGGATGCTCCAAAATGACTCATCTATATCTATAATGATAGATCTTGATTAGGAGTATCTTTTTCTAGTACAAGTCAAGTATCTATTTTGAACCCTTAATCGATTTTGGGGGTTGGGAAGGATCAGGTGATGGTTTTGGGTGTGATTTGATTTTCGTCTAGAACATCAAAAATCCTTCAGGATGCTCCAAAATGACTCATCTATATCTATAATGATAGATCTTGATTAGGAGTATCTTTTTCTAGTACAAGTCAAGTATCTATTTTGAACCCTTGATCGATTTTGGGGGTTGGGAAGGATCAGGTGATGGTTTTGGGTGTGATTTGATTTTCGTCTAGAACATCAAAAATCCTTCAGGATGCTCCAAAATGACTCATCTATATCTATAATGATAGATCTTGATTAGGAGTATCTTTTTCTAGTACAAGTCAAGTATCTATTTTGAACCCTTGATCGATTTTGGGGGTTGGGAAGGATCAGGTGATGGTTTTGGGTGTGATTTGATTTTCGTCTAGAACATCAAAAATCCTTCAGGATGCTCCAAAATGACACATCTATATCTATAATGATAGATCGTGATTAGGAGTATCTTTTTCTAGTACAAGTCAAGTATCTATTTTGAACCCTTGATCGATTTTGGTGGTTGGGAAGGATCAGGTGATGGTTTTGGGTGTGATTTGATTTTCGTCTAGAACATCAAAAATCCTTCAGGATGCTCCAAAATGACTCATCTATATCTATAATGATAGATCTTGATTAGGAGTATCTTTTTCTAGTACAAGTCAAGTATCTATTTTGAACCCTTGATCGATTTTGGGGGTTGGGAAGGATCAGGTGATGGTTTTGGGTGTGATTTGATTTTCGTCTAGAACATCAAAAATCCTTCAGGATGCTCCAAAATGACTCATCTATATCTATAATGATAGATCTTGATTAGGAGTATCTTTTTCTAGTACAAGTCAAGTATCTATTTTAAACCCTTGATCGATTTTGGGGGTTAGGAAGGATCAGGTGATGGTTTTGGGTGTGATTTGATTTTCGTCTAGAACATCAAAAATCCTTCAGGATGCTCCAAAATGACTCATCTATATCTATAATGATAGATCTTGATTAGAAGTATCTTTTTCTAGTACAAGTCAAGTATCTATTTCGAACCCCTGATCGATTTTGGGGGTTGGGAAGGATCAGGTGATGGTTTTGGGTGTGATTTGATTTTCGTCTAGAACATCAAAAATCCTTCAGGATGCTCCAAAATGACTCATCTATATCTATAATGATAGATCTTGATTAGGAGTATCTTTTTCTAGTACAAGTCAAGTATCTATTTTGAACCCTTGACCGATTTTGGGGGTTGGGAAGGATCAGGTGATGGTTTTGGGTGTGATTTGATTTTCGTCTAGAACATCAAAAATCCCTTAGGATGCTCCAAAATGACTTATCTATATCTATAATGATAGATATTGATTAGGAGTATCTTTTTCTAGTACGAGTCAAGTATCTATTTTGAACCCTTGATCGATTTTGGGGGTTGGGAAGGATCAGGTGATGGTTTTGGGTGTGATTTGATTTTCGTCTAGAACATCAAAAATCCTTCAGGATGCTCCAAAATGACTCATCTATATCTATAATGATAGATCTTAATTAGGAGTATCTTTTTCTAGTACAAGTCAAGTATCTATTTTGAACCCTTGATCGATTTTGGGGGTTGGGAAGGATCAGGTGATGGTTTTGGGTGTGATTTGATTTTCGTCTAGAACATCAAAAATCCTTCAGGATGCTCCAAAATGACTCATCTATATCTATAATGATAGATCTTGATTAGGAGTATCTTTTTCTAGTACAAGTCAAGTATCTATTTTGAACCCTTGATCGATTTTGGGGGTTGGGAAGGATCAGGTGATGGTTTTGGGTGTGATTTGATTTTCGTCTAGAACATCAAAAATCCTTCAGGATGCTCCAAAATGACTCATCTATATCTATAATGATAGATCTTGATTAGGAGTATCTTTTTCTAGTACAAGTCAAGTATCTATTTTGAACCCTTGATCGATTTTGGGGGTTGGGAAGGATCAGGTGATGGTTTTGGGTGTGATTTGATTTTCGTCTAGAACATCAAAAATCCTTCAGGATGCTCCAAAATGACTCATCTATATCTATAATGATAGATCTTGATTAGGAGTATCTTTTTCTAGTACAAGTCAAGTATCTATTTTGAACCCTTGATCGATTTTGGGGGTTGGGAAGGATCAGGTGATGGTTTTGGGTGTGATTTGATTTTCGTCTAGAACATCAAAAATCCTTCAGGATGCTCCAAAATGACTCATCTATATCTATAATAATAGATCTTGATTAGGAGTATCTTTTTCTAGTACAAGTCAAGTATCTATTTTGAACCCTTGATCGATTTTGGGGGTTGGGAAGGATCAGGTGATGGTTTTGGGTGTGATTTGATTTTCGTCTAGAACATCAAAAATCCTTCAGGATGCTACAAAATGACTCATCTATATCTATAATGATAGATCTTGATTAGGAGTATCTTTTTCTAGTAAAAGTCAAGTATCTATTTTGAACCCTTGATCGATTTTGGGGGTTGGGAAGGATCAGGTGATGGTTTTGGGTGTGATTTGATTTTCGTCTAGAACATCAAAAATCCTTCAGGATGCTCCAAAATGACTCATCTATATCTATAATGATAGATCTTGATTAGGAGTATCTTTTTCTAGTACAAGTCAAGTATCTATTTTGAACCCTTGATCGATTTTGGGGGTTGGGAAGGATCAGGTGATGGTTTTGGGTGTGATTTAATTTTCGTCTAGAACATCAAAAATCCTTCAGGATGCTCCAAAATGACTCATCTATATCTATAATGATAGATCTTGATTAGGAGTATCTTTTTCTAGTACAAGTCAAGTATCTATTTTGAACCCTTGATCGATTTTGGGGGTTGGGAAGGATCAGGTGATGGTTTTGGGTGTGATTTGATTTTCGTCTAGAACATCAAAAATCCCTTAGTATGCTCCAAAATGACTTATCTATATCTATAATGATAGATCTTGATTAGGAGTATCTTTTTCTAGTACAAGTCAAGTATCTATTTTGAACCCTTGATCGATTTTGGGGGTTGGGAAGGATCAGGTGATGGTTTTGGGTGTGATTTGATTTTCATCTAGAACATCAAAAATCCTTCAGGATGCTCCAAAATGACTCATCTATATCTATAATGATAGATCTTGATTAGGAGTATCTTTTTCTAGTACAAGTCAAGTATCTATTTTGAACCCTTGATCGATTTTGGGGGTTAGGAAGGATCAGGTGATGGTTTTGGGTGTGATTTGATTTTCGTCTAGAACATCAAAAATCCTTCAGGATGCTCCAAAATGACTCATCTATATCTATAATGATAGATCTTGATTAGAAGTATCTTTTTCTAGTACAAGTCAAGTATCTATTTCGAACCCCTGATCGATTTTGGGGGTTGGGAAGGATCAGGTGATGGTTTTGGGTGTGATTTGATTTTCGTCTAGAACATCAAAAATCCTTCAGGATGCTCCAAAATGACTCATCTATATCTATAATGATAGATCTTGATTAGGAGTATCTTTTTCTAGTACAAGTCAAGTATCTATTTTGAACCCTTGACCGATTTTGGGGGATGGGAAGGATCAGGTGATGGTTTTGGGTGTGATTTGATTTTCGTCTAGAACATCAAAAATCCCTTAGGATGCTCCAAAATGACTTATCTATATCTATAATGATAGATATTGATTAGGAGTATCTTTTTCTAGTACAAGTCAAGTATCTATTTTGAACCCTTGATCGATTTTGGGGGTTGGGAAGGATCAGGTGATGGTTTTGGGTGTGATTTGATTTTCGTCTAGAACATCAAAAATCCTTCAGGATGCTCCAAAATGACTCATCTATATCTATAATGATAGATCTTAATTAGGAGTATCTTTTTCTAGTACAAGTCAAGTATCTATTTTGAACCCTTGATCGATTTTGGGGGTTGGGAAGGATCAGGTGATGGTTTTGGGTGTGATTTGATTTTCGTCTAGAACATCAAAAATCCTTCAGGATGCTCCAAAATGACTCATCTATATCTATAATGATAGATCTTGATTAGGAGTATCTTTTTCTAGTACAAGTCAAGTATCTATTTTGAACCCTTGATCGATTTTGGGGGTTGGGAAGGATCAGGTGATGGTTTTGGGTGTGATTTGATTTTCGTCTAGAACATCAAAAATCCTTCAGGATGCTCCAAAATGACTCATCTATATCTATAATGATAGATCTTGATTAGGAGTATCTTTTTCTAGTACAAGTCAAGTATCTATTTTGAACCCTTGATCGATTTTGGGGGTTGGGAAGGATCAGGTGATGGTTTTGGGTGTGATTTGATTTTCGTCTAGAACATCAAAAATCCTTCAGTATGCTCCAAAATGACTCATCTATATCTATAATGATAGATCTTGATTAGGAGTATCTTTTTCTAGTACAAGTCAAGTATCTATTTTGAACCCTTGATCGATTTTGGGGGTTGGGAAGGATCAGGTGATGGTTTTGGGTGTGATTTGATTTTCGTCTAGAACATCAAAAATCCTTCAGGATGCTCCAAAATGACTCATCTATATCTATAATAATAGATCTTGATTAGGAGTATCTTTTTCTAGTACAAGTCAAGTATCTATTTTGAACCCTTGATCGATTTTGGGGGTTGGGAAGGATCAGGTGATGGTTTTGCGTGTGATTTGATTTTCGTCTAGAATATCAAAAATCCTTCAGGATGCTACAAAATGACTCATCTATATCTATAATGATAGATCTTGATTAGGAGTATCTTTTTCTAGTAAAAGTCCAGTATCTATTTTGAACCCTTGATCGATTTTGGGGGTTGGGAAGGATCAGGTGATGGTTTTGGGTGTGATTTGATTTTCGTCTAGAACATCAAAAATCCTTCAGGATGCTCCAAAATGACTCAAAAAAAAATCAAATGGGGTGGCGCAACAGTCCGTTGTGAACTAGGGCCTAGTGGCTTACAACTCTCAACCATTCCTGTGTGCGAGTACTGTTGTCAGGAATGGAAGGGACCTACAATTTTAGGCCGAATCCGAACGGCTAGTTTGAGAAAGCACTTTTTCATGACAAGAATTACTCTTGAAGGATTTGTCAATTCCTCGCAAGAGGCAGTACCCGTGAAAATTATTTTTTTTTAAATTAAGGTGGCACAGGCAGGGATTGAACCCAAGACCCCTTGCATGACAGTCCAACGCACTAACCATCATGCCACGGGTACTACTCCAAAATGACTCATCTATATCTATAATGATAGATCTTGATTAGGAGTATCTTTTTCTAGTACAAGTCAAGTATCTATTTTGAACCCTTGATCGATTTTGGGGGTTGGGAAGGATCAGGTGATGGTTTTGGGTGTGATTTAATTTTCGTCTAGAACATCAAAAATCCTTCAGGATGCTCCAAAATGACTCATCTATATCTATAATGATAGATCTTGATTAGGAGTATCTTTTTCTAGTACAAGTCAAGTATCTATTTTGAACCCTTGATCGATTTTGGGGGTTGGGAAGGATCAGGTGATGGTTTTGGGTGTGATTTGATTTTCGTCTAGAACATCAAAAATCCTTCAGGATGCTCCAAAATGACTCATCTATATCTATAATGATAGATCATGATTAGGAGTATCTTTTTCTAGTACAAGTCAAGTATCTTTTTTGAACCCTTGATCGATTTTGGGGGTTGGGAAGGATCAGGTGATGGTTTTGGGTGTGATTTGATTTTCGTCTAGAACATCAAAAATCCTTCAGGATGCTCCAAAATGACTCATCTATATCTATAATGATAGATCTTGATTAGGAGTATCTTTTTCTAGTACAAGTCAAGTATCTATTTTGAACCCTTGATCGATTTTGGTGATTGGGAAGGATCAGGTGATGGTTTTGGGTGTGATTTGATTTTCGTCTAGAACATCAAAAATCCTTCAGGATGCTCCAAAATGACTCATCTATATCTATAATGATAGATCTTGATTAGGAGTATCTTTTTCTAGTACAAGTCAAGTATCTATTTTGAACCCTTGATCGATTTTGGGGGTTGGGAAGGATCAGGTGATGGTTTTGGGTGTGATTTGATTTTCGTCTAGAACATCAAAAATCCTTCAGGATGCTCCAAAATGACTCATCTATATCTATAATGATAGATCTTGATTAGAAGTATCTTTTTCTAGTACAAGTCAAGTATCTATTTTGAACCCTTAATCGATTTTGGGGGTTGGGAAGGATCAGGTGCTGGTTTTGGGTGTGATTTGATTTTCGTCTAGAACATCAAAAATCCTTCAGGATGCTCCAAAATGACTCATCTATATCTATAATGATAGATCTTGATTAGAAGTATCTTTTTCTAGTACAAGTCAAGTATCTATTTCGAACCCCTGATCGATTTTGGGGGTTGGGAAGGATCAGGTGATGGTTTTGGGTGTGATTTGATTTTCGTCTAGAACATCAAAAATCCTTCAGGATGCTCCAAAATGACTCATCTATATCTATAATGATAGATCTTGATTAGGAGTATCTTTTTCTAGTACAAGTCAAGTATCTATTTTGAACCCTTGACCGATTTTGGGGGTTGGGAAGGATCAGGTGATGGTTTTGGGTGTGATTTGATTTTCGTCTAGAACATCAAAAATCCCTTAGGATGCTTCAAAATGACTTATCTATATCTATAATGATAGATATTGATTAGGAGTATCTTTTTCTAGTACAAGTCAAGTATCTATTTTGAACCCTTGATCGATTTTGGGGGTTGGGAAGGATCAGGTGATGGTTTTGGGTGTGATTTGATTTTCGTCTAGAACATCAAAAATCCTTCAGGATGCTCCAAAATGACTCATCTATATCTATAATGATAGATCTTAATTAGGAGTATCTTTTTCTAGTACAAGTCAAGTATCTATTTTGAACCCTTGATCGATTTTGGGGGTTGGGAAGGATCAGGTGATGGTTTTGGGTGTGATTTGATTTTCGTCTAGAACATCAAAAATCCTTCAGGATGCTCCAAAATGACTCATCTATATCTATAATGATAGATCTTGATTAGGAGTATCTTTTTCTGGTACAAGTCAAGTATCTATTTTGAACCCTTGATCGATTTTGGGGGTTGGGAAGGATCAGGTGATGGTTTTGGGTGTGATTTGATTTTCGTCTAGAACATCAAAAATCCTTCAGGATGCTCCAAAATGACTCATCTATATCTATAATGATAGATCTTGATTAGGAGTATCTTTTTCTAGTACAAGTCAAGTATCTATTTTGAACCCTTGATCGATTTTGGGGGTTGGGAAGGATCAGGTGATGGTTTTGGGTGTGATTTGATTTTCGTCTAGAACATCAAAAATCCTTCAGGATGCTCCAAAATGACTCATCTATATCTATAATGATAGATCTTGATTAGGAGTATCTTTTGTAGTACAAGTCAAGTATCTATTTTGAACCCTTGATCGATTTTGGGGGTTGGGAAGGATCAGGTGATGGTTTTGGGTGTGATTTGATTTTCGTCTAGAACATCAAAAATCCTTCAGGATGCTCCAAAATGACTCATCTATATCTATAATAATAGATCTTGATTAGGAGTATCTTTTTCTAGTACAAGTCAAGTATCTATTTTGAACCCTTGATCGATTTTGGGGGTTGGGAAGGATCAGGTGATGGTTTTGGGTGTGATTTGATTTTCGTCTAGAATATCAAAAATCCTTCAGGATGCTACAAAATGACTCATCTATATCTATAATGATAGATCTTGATTAGGAGTATCTTTTTCTAGTAAAAGTCCAGTATCTATTTTGAACCCTTGATCGATTTTGGGGGTTGGGAAGGATCAGGTGATGGTTTTGGGTGTGATTTGATTTTCGTCTAGAACATCAAAAATCCTTCAGGATGCTCCAAAATGACTCATCTATATCTATAATGATAGATCTTGATTAGGAGTATCTTTTTCTAGTACAAGTCAAGTATCTATTTTGAACCCTTGATCGATTTTGGGGGTTGGGAAGGATCAGGTGATGGTTTTGGGTGTGATTTAATTTTCGTCTAGAACATCAAAAATCCTTCAGGATGCTCCAAAATGACTCATCTATATCTATAATGATAGATCTTGATTAGGAGTATCTTTTTCTAGTACAAGTCAAGTATCTATTTTGAACCCTTGATCGATTTTGGGGGTTGGGAAGGATCAGGTGATGGTTTTGGGTGTGATTTGATTTTCGTCTAGAACATCAAAAATCCTTCAGGATGCTCCAAAATGACTCATCTATATCTATAATGATAGATCATGATTAGGAGTATCTTTTTCTAGTACAAGTCAAGTATCTTTTTTGAACCCTTGATCGATTTTGGGGGTTGGGAAGGATCAGGTGATGGTTTTGGGTGTGATTTGATTTTCGTCTAGAACATCAAAAATCCTTCAGGATGCTCCAAAATGACTCATCTATATCTATAATGATAGATCTTGATTAGGAGTATCTTTTTCTAGTACAAGTCAAGTATCTATTTTGAACCCTTGATCGATTTTGGTGATTGGGAAGGATCAGGTGATGGTTTTGGGTGTGATTTGATTTTCGTCTAGAACATCAAAAATCCTTCAGGATGCTCCAAAATGACTCATCTATATCTATAATGATAGATCTTGATTAGGAGTATCTTTTTCTAGTACAAGTCAAGTATCTATTTTGAACCCTTGATCGATTTTGGGGGTTGGGAAGGATCAGGTGATGGTTTTGGGTGTGATTTGATTTTCGTCTAGAACATCAAAAATCCTTCAGGATGCTCCAAAATGACTCATCTATATCTATAATGATAGATCTTGATTAGAAGTATCTTTTTCTAGTACAAGTCAAGTATCTATTTTGAACCCTTAATCGATTTTGGGGGTTGGGAAGGATCAGGTGCTGGTTTTGGGTGTGATTTGATTTTCGTCTAGAACATCAAAAATCCTTCAGGATGCTCCAAAATGACTCATCTATATCTATAATGATAGATCTTGATTAGAAGTATCTTTTTCTAGTACAAGTCAAGTATCTATTTTGAACCCCTGATCGATTTTGGGGGTTGGGAAGGATCAGGTGATGGTTTTGGGTGTGATTTGATTTTCGTCTAGAACATCAAAAATCCTTCAGGATGCTCCAAAATGACTCATCTATATCTATAATGATAGATCTTGATTAGGAGTATCTTTTGTAGTACAAGTCAAGTATCTATTTTGAACCCTTGATCGATTTTGGGGGTTGGGAAGGATCAGGTGATGGTTTTGGGTGTGATTTGATTTTCGTCTAGAACATTAAAAATCCTTCAGGATGCTCCAAAATGACTTATCTATATCTATAATGATAGATCTTGATTAGGAGTATCTTTTTCTAGTACAAGTCAAGTATCTATTTTGAACCCTTGATCGATTTTGGGGGTTGGGAAGGATCAGGTGATTGTTTTGGGTGTGATTTGATTTTCATCTAGAACATCAAAAATCCTTCAGGATGCTCCAAAATGACTCATCTATATCTGTAATGATAGATCTTGATTAGGAGTATCTTTTTCTAGCTCAAGTCAAGTATCTATTTTGAACCCTTGATCGATTTTGGGGGTTGGGAAGGATCAGGTGATGGTTTTGGGTGTGATTTGATTTTCGTCTAGAACATCAAAAATCCTTCAGGATGCTCCAAAATGACTCATCTATATCTATGATGATAGATCTTGATTAGGAGTATCTTTTTCTAGTACAAGTCAAGTATCTATTTTGAACCCTTGATCGATTTTGGGGGTTGGGAAGGATCAGGTGATGGTTTTGGGTGTGATTTGATTTTCGTCTAGAACATCAAAAATCTTTCAGGATGCTACAAAATGACTCATCTATATCTATAATGATAGATCTTGATTAGGAGTATCTTTTTCTAGTACAAGTCCAGTATCTATTTTGAACCCTTGATCGATTTTGGGGGTTGGGAAGGATCAGGTGATGGTTTTGGGTGTGATTTGATTTTCGTCTAGAACATCAAAAATCCTTCAGGATGCTCCAAAATGACTCATCTATATCTATAATGATAGATCTTGATTAGGAGTATCTTTTTCTAGTACAAGTCAAGTATCTATTTTGAACCCTTGATCGATTTTGGGGGTTGGGAAGGATCAGGTGATGGTTTTGGGTGTGATTTAATTTTCATCTAGAACATCAAAAATCCTTCAGGATGCTCCAAAATGACTCATCTATATCTATAATGATAGATCTTGATTAGGAGTATCTTTTTCTAGCACAAGTCAAGTATCTATTTTGAACCCTTGATCGATTTTGGGGGTTGGGAAGGATCAGGTGATGGTTTTGGGTGTGATTTGATTTTCGTCTAGAACATCAAAAATCCTTCAGGATGCTCCAAAATGACTCATCTATATCTATAATGATAGATCTTGATTAGGAGTATCTTTTTCTAGTACAAGTCAAGTATCTATTTTGAACCCTTGATCGATTTTGGGGGTTGGGAAGGATCAGGTGATGGTTTTGGGTGTGATTTGATTTTCGTCTAGAACATCAAAAATCCTTCAGGATGCTCCAAAATGACTCATCTATATCTATAATGATAGATCTTGATTAGGAGTATCTTTTTCTAGTACAAGTCAAGTATCTTTTTTGAACCCTTGATCGATTTTGGGGGTTGGGAAGGATCAGGTGATGGTTTTCGGTGTGATTTGATTTTCGTCTAGAACATCAAAAATCCTTCAGGATGCTACAAAATGACTCATCTATATCTATAATGATAGATCTTGATTAGGAGTATCTTTTTCTAGTACAAGTCCAGTATCTATTTTGAATCCTTGATCGATTTTGGGGGTTGGGAAGGATCAGGTGATGGTTTTGGGTGTGATTTGATTTTCGTCTAGAACATCAAAAATCCTTCAGGATGCTCCAAAATGACTCATCTATATCTATAATGATAGATCTTGATTAGGAGTATCTTTTTCTAGTACAAGTCAAGTATCTATTTTGAACCCTTGATCGATTATGGGGGTTGGGAAGGATCAGGTGATGGTTTTGGATGTGATTTGATTTTCGTCTAGAACATCAAAAATCCTTCAGGATGCTCCAAAATGACTCATCTATATCTATAATGATAGATCTTCATTAGGAGTATCTTTTTCTAGTACAAGTCAAGTATCTATTTTGAACCCTTGATCGATTTTGGGGGTTGGGAAGGATCAGGTGATGGTTTTGGGTGTGATTTGATTTTCGTCTAGAACATCAAAAATCCTTCAGGATGCTCCAAAATGACTCATCTATATCTATAATGATAGATCTTGATTAGGAGTATCTTTTTCTAGTACAAGTCAAGTATCTTTTTTGAACCCTTGATCGATTTTGGGGGTTGGGAAGGATCAGGTGATGGTTTTGGGTGTGATTTGATTTTCGTCTAGAACATCAAAAATCCTTCAGGATGCTCCAAAATGACTCATCTATATCTATAATGATAGATCTTGATTAGGAGTATCTTTTTCTAGTACAAGTCAAGTATCTATTTTGAACCCTTGATCGATTTTGGGGGTTGGGAAGGATCAGGTGATGGTTTTGGGTGTGATTTGATTTTCGTCTAGAACATCAAAAATCCTTCAGGATGCTCCAAAATGACTCATCTATATCTATAATGATAGATCTTGATTAGGAGTATCTTTTTCTAGTACAAGTCAAGTATCTACTTTGAACCCTTGATCGATTTTGGGGGTTGGGAAGGATCAGGTGATGGTTTTGGGTGTGATTTGATTTTCGTCTAGAACATCAAAAATCCTTCAGGATGCTCCAAAATGACTCATCTATATCTATAATGATAGATCTTGATTAGGAGTATCTTCTTCTTGTACAAGTCAAGTATCTATTTTGAACCCTTGATCGATTTTGGGGGTTGGGAAGGATCAGGTGATGGTTTTGGGTGTGATTTGATTTTCGTCTAGAACATCAAAAATCCTTCAGGATGCTCCAAAATGACTCATCTATATCTATAATGATAGATCTTGATTAGGAGTATCTTTTTTTAGTACAAGTCAAGTATCTATTTTGAACCCCTGATCGATTTTGGGGGTTGGGAAGGATCAGGTGATGGTTTTGGGTGTGATTTGATTTTCGTCTAGAACATCAAAAATCCTTCAGGATGCTTAAAAATGACTCATCTATATCTATAATGATAGATCTTGATTAGGAGTATCTTTTTCTAGTACAAGTC
Organism: Eupeodes corollae; assembly: GCF_945859685.1. NCBI lineage: Eukaryota > Metazoa > Arthropoda > Insecta > Diptera > Syrphidae > Eupeodes > Eupeodes corollae. Next base: position 80,916 of record NW_026605284.1, read on the forward strand.
AAGTATCTATTTTGAACCCTTGATCGATTTTGGGGTTGGGAAGGATCAGGTGATGGTTTTGGGTGTGATTTGATTTTCGTCTAGAACATCAAAAATCCTTCAGGATGCTCCAAAATGACTCATCTATATCAATAATGATAGATCTTGATTAGGAGTATCTTTTTCTAGTACAAGTTAAGTATCTATTTTGAACCCTGATCGATTTTGGGGGTTGGGAAGGATCAGGTGATGGTTTTGGGTGTGATTTGATTTTCGTCTAGAACATCAAAAATCCTTCAGGATGCTCCAAAATGACTCATCTATATCTATAATGATAGATCTTGATTAGGAGTATCTTTTTCTAGTACAAGTCAAGTATCTATTTTGAACCCTTGATCGATTTTGGGGGTTGGGAAGGATCAGGTGATGGTTTTGGGTGTGATTTGATTTTCGTCTAGAACATCAAAAATCCTTCAGGATGCTCCAAAATGACTCATCTATATCTATAATGATAGATCTTGATTAGGAGTATCTTTTTCTAGTACAAGTCAAGTATCTATTTTGAACCCTTGATCGATTTTGGGGGTTGGGAAGGATCAGGTGATGGTTTTGGGTGTGATTTGATTTTCGTCTAGAACATTAAAAATCCTCCAGGATGCTCCAAAATGACTCATCTATATCTATAATGATAGATCTTGATTAGGAGTATCTTTTTCTAGTACAAGTCAAGTATCTATTTTGAACCCTTGATCGATTTTGGGGGTTGGGAAGGATCAGGTGATGGTTTTGGGTGTGATTTGATTTTCGTCTAGAACATCAAAAATCCTTCAGGATGCTCCAAAATGACTCATCTATATCTATAATGATAGATCTTGATTAGGAGTATCTTTTTCTAGTACAAGTCAAGTATCTATTTTGAACCCTTGATCAATTTTGGGGGTTGGGAAGGATCAGGTGATGGTTTTGGGTGTGATTTGATTTTCGTCTAGAACATCAAAAATCCTTCAGGATGCTCCAAAATGACTCATCTATATCTATAATGATAGATCTTGATTAGGAGTATCTTTTTCTAGTACAAGTCAAGTATCTATTTTGAACCCTTGATCGATTTTGGGGGTTGGGAAGGATCAGGTGATGGTTTTGGGTGTGATTTGATTTTCGTCTAGAACATCAAAAATCCTTCAGGATGCTCCAAAATGACTCATCTATATCTATAATGATAGATCTTGATTAGAAGTATCTTTTTCTAGTACAAGTCAAGTATCTATTTTGAACCCTCGATCAATTTTGGGGGTTGGGAAGGATCAGGTGATGGTTTTGGGTGTGATTTGATTTTCGTCTAGAACATCAAAAATCCTTCAGTGTGCTCCAAAATGACTCATCTATATCTATAATGATAGATCTTGATTAGGAGTATCTTTTTCTAGTACAAGTCAAGCATCTATTTTGAACCCTTGATCGATTTTGGGGGTTGGGAAGGATCAGGTGATGGTTTTGGGTGTGATTTGATTTTCGTCTAGAACATCAAAAATCCTTAAGGATGCTCCAAAATGACTCATCTATATCTATAATGATAGATCTTGATTAGGAGTATCTTTTTCTAGTACAAGTCAAGTATCTATTTTGAACCCTTGATCGATTTTGGGGGTTGGGAAGGATCAGGTGATGGTTTTGGGTGTGATTTGATTTTCGTCTAGAACATCAAAAATCCTTCAGGATGCTCCAAAATGACTCATCTATGTCTATAATGATAGATCTTGATTAGGAGTATCTTTTTCTAGTACGAGTCAAGTATCTATTTTGAACCCTTGATCGATTTTGGGGGTTGGGAAGGATCAGGTGATGGTTTTGGGTGTGATTTGATTTTCGTCTAGAACATCAAAAATCCTTCAGGATGCTCCAAAATGACTCATCTATATCTATAATGATAGATCTTGATTAGGAGTATCTTTTTTCTAGCACAAGTCAAGTATCTATTTTGAACCCTTGATCGATTTTGGGGGTTGGGAAGGATCAGGTGATGGTTTTGGGTGTGATTTGATTTTCGTCTAGAACATCAAAAATCCTTCAGGATGCTCTAAAATGACTCATCTATATCTATAATGATAGATCTTGATTAGGAGTATCTTTTTCTAGTACAAGTCAAGTATCTATTTTGAACCCTTGATCGATTTTGGGGGTTGGGAAGGATCAGGTGATGGTTTTGGGTGTGATTTGATTTTCGTCTAGAACATCAAAAATCCTTCAGGATGCTCCAAAATGACTCATCTATATTTATAATGATAGATCTTGATTAGGAGTATCTTTTTCTAGCACAAGTCAAGTATCTATTTTGAACCCTTGATCGATTTTGGGGGTTGGGAAGGATCAGGTGATGGTTTTGGGTGTGATTTGATTTTCGTCTAGAACATCAAAAATCCTTCAGGATGCTCCAAAATGACTCATCTATATCTATAATGATAGATCTTGATTAGGAGTATCTTTTTCTAGTACAAGTGAAGTATCTTTTTTGAACCCTTGATCGATTTTGGGGGTTGGGAAGGATCAGGTGATGGTTTTGGGTGTGATTTGATTTTCGTCTAGAACATCAAAAATCCTTCAGGATGCTACAAAATGACTCATCTATATCTATAATGATAGATCTTGATTAGGAGTATCTTTTTCTAGTACAAGTCCAGTATCTATTTTGAACCCTTGATCGATTTTGGGGGTTGGGAAGGATCAGGTGATGGTTTTGGGTGTGATTTGATTTTCGTCTAGAACATCAAAAATCCTTCAGGATGCTCCAAAATGACTCATCTATATCTATAATGATAGATCTTGATTAGGAGTATCTTTTTCTAGTACAAGTCAAGTATCTATTTTGAACCCTTGATCGATTTTGGGGGTTGGGAAGGATCAGGTGTTGGTTTTGGGTGTGATTTGATTTTCGTCTAGAACATCAAAAATCCTTCAGGATGCTCCAAAATGACTCATCTATATCTATAATGATAGATCTTGATTAGGAGTATCTTTTTCTAGTACAAGTCAAGTATCTATTTTGAACCCTTGATCGATTTTGGGGGTTGGGAAGGATCAGGTGATGGTTTTGGGTGTGATTTGATTTTCGTCTAGAACATCAAAAATAATTCAGGATGCTCCAAAATGACTCATCTATATCTATAATGATAGATCTTGATTAGGAGTATCTTTTACTAGTACAAGTCAAGTATCTATTTTGAACCCTTGATCGATTTTGGGGGTTGGGAAGGATCAGGTGATGGTTTTGGGTGTGATTTGATTTTCGTCTAGAACATCAAGAACATAATGATAGATCTTGATTAGGAGTATCTTTTTCTAGTACAAGTCAAGTATCTATTTTGAACCCTTGATTGATTTTGGGGGTTGGGAAGGATCAGGTGATGATTTTGGGTGTGATTTGATTTTCGTCTAGAACATCAAAAATCCTTCAGGATGCTCCAAAATGACTCATCTATATCTATAATGATAGATCTTGATTAGGAGTATCTTTTTCTAGCACAAGTCAAGTATCTATTTTGAACTCTTGATCGATTTTGGGGGTTGGGAAGGATCAGGTGATGGTTTTGGGTGTGATTTGATTTTCGTCTAGAACATCAAAAATCTTTCAGGATGCTACAAAATGACTCATCTATATCTATAATGATAGATCTTGATTAGGAGTATCTTTTTCTAGTACAAGTCCAGTATCTATTTTGAACCCTTGATCGATTTTGGGGGTTGGGAAGGATCAGGTGATGGTTTTGGGTGTGATTTGATTTTCGTCTAGAACATCAAAAATCCTTCAGGATGCTCCAAAATGACTCATCTATATCTATAATGATAGATCTTGATTAGGAGTATCTTTTTCTAGTACAAGTCAAGTATCTATTTTGAACCCTTGATCGATTTTGGGGGTTGGGAAGGATCAGGTGATGGTTTTGGGTGTGATTTAATTTTCATCTAGAACATCAAAAATCCTTCAGGATGCTCCAAAATGACTCATCTATATCTATAATGATAGATCTTGATTAGGAGTATCTTTTTCTAGCACAAGTCAAGTATCTATTTTGAACCCTTGATCGATTTTGGGGGTTGGGAAGGATCAGGTGATGGTTTTGGGTGTGATTTGATTTTCGTCTAGAACATCAAAAATCCTTCAGGATGCTCCAAAATGACTCATCTATATCTATAATGATAGATCTTGATTAGGAGTATCTTTTTCTAGTACAAGTCAAGTATCTATTTTGAACCCTTGATCGATTTTGGGGGTTGGGAAGGATCAGGTGATGGTTTTGGGTGTGATTTGATTTTCGTCTAGAACATCAAAAATCCTTCAGGATGCTCCAAAATGACTCATCTATATCTATAATGATAGATTTTGATTAGGAGTATCTTTTTCTAGTACAAGTCAGGTATCTTTTTTGAACCCTTGATCGATTTTGGGGGTTGGGAAGGATCAGGTGATGGTTTTCGGTGTGATTTGATTTTCGTCTAGAACATCAAAAATCCTTCAGGATGCTACAAAATGACTCATCTATATCTATAATGATAGATCTTGATTAGGAGTATCTTTTTCTAGTACAAGTCCAGTATCTATTTTGAACCCTTGATCGATTTTGGGGGTTGGGAAGGATCAGGTGATGGTTTTGGGTGTGATTTGATTTTCGTCTAGAACATCAAAAATCCTTCAGGATGCTCCAAAATGACTCATCTATATCTATAATGATAGATCTTGATTAGGAGTATCTTTTTCTAGTACAAGTCAAGTATCTATTTTGAACCCTTGATCGATTTTGGGGGTTGGGAAGGATCAGGTGATGGTTTTGGGTGTGATTTGATTTTCGTCTAGAACATCAAAAATCCTTCAGGATGCTCCAAAATGACTCATCTATATCTATAATGATAGATCTTGATTAGGAGTATCTTTTTCTAGTACAAGTCAAGTATCTATTTTGAACCCTTGATCGATTTTGGGGGTTGGGAAGGATCAGGTGATGGTTTTGGGTGTGATTTGATTTTCGTCTAGAACATCAAAAATCCTTCAGGATGCTCCAAAATGACTCATCTATATCTATAATGACAGATCTTGATTAGGAGTATCTTTTTCTAGTACAAGTCAAGTATCTTTTTTGAAATCTTGATCGATTTTGGGGGTTGGGAAGGATCAGGTGATGGTTTTGGGTGTGATTTGATTTTTGTCTAGAACATCAAAAATCCTTCAGGATGCTCCAAAATGACTCATCTATATCTATAATGATAGATCTTGATTAGGAGTATCTTTTTCTAGTACAAGTCAAGTATCTAATTTGAACCCTTGATCGATTTTGGGGGTTGGGAAGGATCAGGTGATGGTTTTGGGTGTGATTTGATTTTCGTCTAGAACATCAAAAATCCTTCAGGATGCTCCAAAATGACTCATCTATATCTATAATGATAGATCTTGATTAGGAGTATCTTTTTCTAGTACAAGTCAAGTATCTATTTTGAACCCTTGATCGATTTTGGGGGTTGGGAAGGATCAGGTGATGGTTTTGGGTGTGATTTGATTTTCGTCTAGAACATCAAAAATCCTTCAGGATGCTCCAAAATGACTCATCTATATCTATAATGATAGATCTTGATTAGGAGTATCTTTTTTTTGTACAAATCAAGTATCTAATTTGAACCCTTGATCGATTTTGGGGGTTGGGAAGGATCAGGTGATGGTTTTGGGTGTGATTTGATTTTCGTCTAGAACATCAAAAATCCTTCAGGATGCTCCAAAATGACTCATCTATATCTATAATGATAGATCTTGATTAGGAGTATCTTTTTCTAGTACAAGTCAAGTATCTATTTTAAACCCTTTATCGATTTTGGGGGTTGGGAAGGATCAGGTGATGGTTTTGGGTGTGATTTGATTTTCGTCTAGAACATCAAAAATCCTTCAGGATGCTTAAAAATGACTCATCTATATCTATAATGATAGATCTGGATTAGGAGTATCTTTTTCTAGTACAAGTCAAGTATCTATTTTGAACCCTTGATCGATTTTGGGGTTGGGAAGGATCAGGTGATGGTTTTGGGTGTGATTTGATTTTCGTCTAGAACATCAAAAATCCTTCAGGATGCTCCAAAATGACTCATCTATATCAATAATGATAGATCTTGATTAGGAGTTTCTTTTTCTAGTACAAGTTAAGTATCTATTTTGAACCCTGATCGATTTTTTGGGTTGGGAAGGATCAGGTGATGGTTTTGGGTGTGATTTGATTTTCGTCTAGAACATCAAAAATCCTTTAGGATGCTCCAAAATGACTCATCTATATCTATAATGATAGATCTTGATTAGGAGTATCTTTTTCTAGTACAAGTCAAGTATCTATTTTGAACCCTTGATCGATTTTGGGGGTTGGGAAGGATCAGGTGATGGTTTTGGGTGTGATTTGATTTTCGTCTAGAACATCAAAAATCCTTCAGGATGCTCCAAAATGACTCATCTATATCTATAATGATAGATCTTGATTAGGAGTATCTTTTTCTAGTACAAGTCAAGTATCTATTTTGAACCCTTGATCGATTTTGGGGGTTGGGAAGGATCAGGTGATGGTTTTGGGTGTGATTTGATTTTCGTCTAGAACATCAAAAATCCTCCAGGATGCTCCAAAATGACTCATCTATATCTATAATGATAGATCTTGATTAGGAGTATCTTTTTCTAGTACAAGTCAAGTATCTATTTTGAACCCTTGATCGATTTTGGGGGTTGGGAAGGATCAGGTGATGGTTTTGGGTGTGATTTGATTTTCGTCTAGAACATCAAAAATCCTTCAGGATGCTCCAAAATGACTCATCTATATCTATAATGATAGATCTTGATTAGGAGTATCTTTTTCTAGTACAAGTCAAGTATCTATTTTGAACCCTTGATCGATTTTGGGGGTTGGGAAGGATCAGGAGATGGTTTTGGGTGTGATTTGATTTTCGTCTAGAACATCAAAAATCCTTCAGGATGCTCCAAAATGACTCATCTATATCTATAATGATAGATCTTGATTAGGAGTATCTTTTTCTAGTACAAGTCAAGTATCTATTTTGAACCCTTGATCGATTTTGGGGGTTGGGAAGGATCAGGTGATGGTTTTGGGTGTGATTTGATTTTCGTCTAGAACATCAAAAATTCTTCAGTGTGCTCCAAAATGACTCATCTATATCTATAATGATAGATCTTGATTAGGAGTATCTTTTTCTAGTACAAGTCAAGTATCTATTTTGAACCCTTGATCGATTTTGGGGGTTGGGAAGAATCAGGTGATGGTTTTGGGTGTGATTTGATTTTCGTCTAGAACATCAAAAATCCTTAAGGATGCTCCAAAATGACTCATCTATATCTATAATGATAGATCTTGATTAGGAGTATCTTTTTCTAGTACAAGTCAAGTATCTATTTTGAACCCTTGATCGATTTTGGGGGTTGGGAAGGATCAGGTGATGGTTTTGGGTGTGATTTGATTTTCGTCTAGAACATCAAAAATCCTTCAGGATGCTCCAAAATGACTCATCTATGTCTATAATGATAGATCTTGATTAGGAGTATCTTTTTCTAGTACGAGTCAAGTATCTATTTTGAACCCTTGATCGATTTTGGGGGTTGGGAAGGATCAGGTGATGGTTTTGGGTGTGATTTGATTTTCGTCTAGAACATCAAAAATCCTTCAGGATGCTCCAAAATGACTCATCTATATCTATAATGATAGATCTTGATTAGGAGTATCTTTTTTCTAGCACAAGTCAAGAATCTATTTTGAACCCTTGATCGATTTTGGGGGTTGGGAAGGATCAGGTGATGGTTTTGGGTGTGATTTGATTTTTGTCTAGAACATCAAAAATCCTTCAGGATGCTCCAAAATGACTCATCTATATCTATAATGATAGATCTTGATTAGGAGTATCTTTTTCTAGTACAAGTCAAGTATCTAATTTGAACCCTTGATCGATTTTGGGGGTTGGGAAGGATCAGGTGATGGTTTTGGGTGTGATTTGATTTTCGTCTAGAACATCAAAAATCCTTCAGGATGCTCCAAAATGACTCATCTATATCTATAATGATAGATCTTGATTAGGAGTATCTTTTTCTAGTACAAGTCAAGTATCTATTTTGAACCCTTGATCGATTTTGGGGGTTGGGAAGGATCAGGTGATGGTTTTGGGTGTGATTTGATTTTCGTCTAGAACATCAAAAATCCTTCAGGATGCTCCAAAATGACTCATCTATATCTATAATGATAGATCTTGATTAGGAGTATCTTTTTCTAGTACAAGTCAAGTATCTATTTTAAACCCTTTATCGATTTTGGGGGTTGGGAAGGATCAGGTGATGGTTTTGGGTGTGATTTGATTTTCGTCTAGAACATCAAAAATCCTTCAGGATGCTTAAAAATGACTCATCTATATCTATAATGATAGATCTGGATTAGGAGTATCTTTTTCTAGTACAAGTCAAGTATCTATTTTGAACCCTTGATCGATTTTGGGGTTGGGAAGGATCAGGTGATGGTTTTGGGTGTGATTTGATTTTCGTCTAGAACATCAAAAATCCTTCAGGATGCTCCAAAATGACTCATCTATATCAATAATGATAGATCTTGATTAGGAGTATCTTTTTCTAGTACAAGTTAAGTATCTATTTTGAACCCTGATCGATTTTTTGGGTTGGGAAGGATCAGGTGATGGTTTTGGGTGTGATTTGATTTTCGTCTAGAACATCAAAAATCCTTTAGGATGCTCCAAAATGACTCATCTATATCTATAATGATAGATCTTGATTAGGAGTATCTTTTTCTAGTACAAGTCAAGTATCTATTTTGAACCCTTGATCGATTTTGGGGGTTGGGAAGGATCAGGTGATGGTTTTGGGTGTGATTTGATTTTCGTCTAGAACATCAAAAATCCTTCAGGATGCTCCAAAATGACTCATCTATATCTATAATGATAGATCTTGATTAGGAGTATCTTTTTCTAGTACAAGTCAAGTATCTATTTTGAACCCTTGATCGATTTTGGGGGTTGGGAAGGATCAGGTGATGGTTTTGGGTGTGATTTGATTTTCGTCTAGAACATCAAAAATCCTCCAGGATGCTCCAAAATGACTCATCTATATCTATAATGATAGATCTTGATTAGGAGTATCTTTTTCTAGTACAAGTCAAGTATCTATTTTGAACCCTTGATCGATTTTGGGGGTTGGGAAGGATCAGGTGATGGTTTTGGGTGTGATTTGATTTTCGTCTAGAACATCAAAAATCCTTCAGGATGCTCCAAAATGACTCATCTATATCTATAATGATAGATCTTGATTAGGAGTATCTTTTTCTAGTACACAAGTCAAGTATCTATTTTGAACCCTTGATCGATTTTGGGGGTTGGGAAGGATCAGGAGATGGTTTTGGGTGTGATTTGATTTTCGTCTAGAACATCAAAAATCCTTCAGGATGCTCCAAAATGACTCATCTATATCTATAATGATAGATCTTGATTAGGAGTATCTTTTTCTAGTACAAGTCAAGTATCTATTTTGAACCCTTGATCGATTTTGGGGGTTGGGAAGGATCAGGTGATGGTTTTGGGTGTGATTTGATTTTCGTCTAGAACATCAAAAATTCTTCAGTGTGCTCCAAAATGACTCATCTATATCTATAATGATAGATCTTGATTAGGAGTATCTTTTTCTAGTACAAGTCAAGTATCTATTTGAACCCTTGATCGATTTTGGGGGTTGGGAAGGATCAGGTGATGGTTTTGGGTGTGATTTGATTTTCGTCTAGAACATCAAAAATCCTTAAGGATGCTCCAAAATGACTCATCTATATCTATAATGATAGATCTTGATTAGGAGTATCTTTTTCTAGTACAAGTCAAGTATCTATTTTGAACCCTTGATCGATTTTGGGGGTTGGGAAGGATCAGGTGATAGTTTTGGGTGTGATTTGATTTTCGTCTAGAACATCAAAAATCCTTCAGGATGCTCCAAAATGACTCATCTATGTCTATAATGATAGATCTTGATTAGGAGTATCTTTTTCTAGTACGAGTCAAGTATCTATTTTGAACCCTTGATCGATTTTGGGGGTTGGGAAGGATCAGGTGATGGTTTTGGGTGTGATTTGATTTTCGTCTAGAACATCAAAAATCCTTCAGGATGCTCCAAAATGACTCATCTATATCTATAATGATAGATCTTGATTAGGAGTATCTTTTTTCTAGCACAAGTCAAGAATCTATTTTGAACCCTTGATCGATTTTGGGGGTTGGGAAGGATCAGGTGATGGTTTTGGGTGTGATTTGATTTTCGTCTAGAACATCAAAAATCCTTCAGGATGCTCTAAAATGACTAATCTATATCTATAATGGTAGATCTTGATTAGGAGTATCTTTTTCTAGTACAAGTCAAGTATCTATTTTGAACCCTTGATCGATTTTGGGGGTTGGGAAGGATCAGGTGATGGTTTTGGGTGTGATTTGATTTTCGTCTAGAACATCAAAAATCCTTCAGGATGCTCCAAAATGACTCATCTATATCTATAATGATAGATCTTGATTAGGAGTATCTTTTTCTAGTACAAGTCAAGTATCTAATTTGAACCCTTGATCGATTTTGGGGGTTGGGAAGGATCAGGTGATGGTTTTGGGTGTGATTTGATTTTCGTCTAGAACATCAAAAATCCTTCAGGATGCTCCAAAATGACTCATCTATATCTATAATGATAGATCTTGATTAGGAGTATCTTTTTCTAGTACAAGTCAAGTATCTATTTTGAACCCTTGATCGATTTTGGGGGTTGGGAAGGATCAGGTGATGGTTTTGGATGTGATTTGATTTTCGTCTAGAACATCGAAAATCCTTCAGGATGCTCCAAAATGACTCATCTATATCTATAATGATAGATCTTGATTAGGAGTATCTTTTTCTAGTACAAGTCAAGTATCTATTTTGAACCCTTGATCGATTTTGGGGGTTGGGAAGGATCAGGTGATGGTTTTGGGTGTGATTTGATTTTCGTCTAGAACATCAAAAATCCTTCAGGATGCTCCAAAATGACTCATCTATATCTATAATGATAGATCTTGATTAGGAGTATCTTTTTCTAGTACAAGTCAAGTATATATTTTGAACCCTTGATCGATTTTGGGGGTTGGGAAGGATCAGGTGATGGTTTTGGGTGTGATTTGATTTTCGTCTAGAACATCAAAAATCCTTCAGGATGCTCCAAAATGACTCATCTATATCTATAATGATAGATCTTGATTAGGAGTATCTTTTTCTAGTACAAGTCAAGTATCTATTTTGAACCCTTGATCGATTTTGGGGGTTGGGAAGGATCAGGTGATGGTTTTGGGTGTGATTTGATTTTCGTCTAGAACATCAAAAATCCTTCAGGATGCTCCAAAATGACTCATCTATATCAATAATGATAGATCTTGATTAGGAGTATCTTTTTCTAGTACAAGTTAAGTATCTATTTTGAACCCTGATCGATTTTGGGGGTTGGGAAGGATCAGGTGATGGTTTTGGGTGTGATTTGATTTTCGTCTAGAACATCAAAAATCCTTCAGGATGCTCCAAAATGACTCATCTATATCTATAATGATAGATCTTGATTAGGAGTATCTTTTTCTAGTACAAGTCAAGTATCTATTTTGAACCCTTGATCGATTTTGGGGGTTGGGAAGGATCAGGTGATGGTTTTGGGTGTGATTTGATTTTCGTCTAGAACATCAAAAATCCTTCAGGATGCTCCAAAATGACTCATCTATATCTATAATGATAGATCTTGATTAGGAGTATCTTTTTCTAGCACAAGTCAAGTATCTATTTTAAACCCTTTATCGATTTTGGGGGTTGGGAAGGATCAGGTGATGGTTTTGGGTGTGATTTGATTTTCATCTAGAACATCAAAAATCCTTCAGGATGCTCCAAAATGACTCATCTATATCTATAATGATAGATCTTGATTAGAAGTATCTTTTTCTAGTACAAGTCAAGTATCTATTTTGAACCCTTGATCGATTTTGGGGGTTGGGAAGGATCAGGTGATGGTTTTGGGTGTGATTTGATTTTCGTCTAGAACATCAAAAATCCTTCAGTGTGCTCCAAAATGACTCATCTATATCTATAATGATAGATCTTGATTAGGAGTATCTTTTTCTAGTACAAGTCAAGTATCTATTTTGAACCCTTGATCGATTTTGGGCGTTGGGAAGGATCAGGTGATGGTTTTGGGTGTGATTTGATTTTCGTCTAGAACATCAAAAATCCTTCAGGATGCTCCAAAATGACTCATCTATATCTATAATGATAGATCTTGATTAGGAGTATGTTTTTTCTAGCACAAGTCAAGTATCTATTTTGAACCCTTGATCGATTTTGGGGGTTGGGAAGGATCAGGTGATGGTTTTGGGTGTGATTTGATTTTCGTCTAGAACATCAAAAATCCTTCAGGATGCTCCAAAATGACTCATCTATATCTATAATGATAGATATTGATTAGGAGTATCTTTTTCTAGTACAAGTCAAGTATCTATTTTGAACCCTTGATCGATTTTGGGGGTTGGGAAGGATCAGGTGATGGTTTTGGGTGTGATTTGATTTTCGTCTAGAACATCAAAAATCCTTCAGAATGCTCCAAAATGACTCATCTATATCTGTAATGATAGATCTTGATTAGGAGTATCTTTTTCTAGTACAAGTCAAGTATCTATTTTGAACCCTTGATCGATTTTGGGGGTTGGGAAGGATCAGGTGATGGTTTTGGGTGTGATTTGATTTTCGTCTAGAACATCAAAAATCCTTCAGGATGCTCCAAAATGACTCATCTATATCTATAATGATAGATCTTGATTAGGAGTATCTTTTTCTAGTACAAGTCAAGTATCTATTTTGAACCCTTGATCGATTTTGGGGGTTGGGAAGGATCAGGTGATGGTTTTGGGTGTGATTTGATTTTCGTCTAGAACATCAAAAATCCTTCAGGATGCTCCAAAATGACTCATCTATATCTATAATGATAGATCTTGATTAGGAGTATCTTTTTCTAGTACAAGTCAAGTATCTATTTTGAACCCTTGATCGATTTTGGGGGTTGGGAAGGATCAGGTGATGGTTTTGGGTGTGATTTGATTTTCGTCTAGAACATCAAAAATCCTTAAGGATGCTCCAAAATGACTCATCTATGTCTATAATGATAGATCTTGATTAGGAGTATCTTTTTCTAGTACAAGTCAAGTATCTTTTTTGAACCCTTGATCGATTTTGGGGGTTGGGAAGGATCAGGTGATGGTTTTGGGTGTGATTTGATTTTCGTCTAGAACATCAAAAATCCTTCAGGATGCTCCAAAATGACTCATCTATATCTATAATGATAGATCTTGATTAGGAGTATCTTTTTTCTAGCACAAGTCAAGTATCTTTTTTGAACCCTTGATCGATTTTGGGGGTTGGGAAGGATCAGGTGATGGTTTTGGGTGTGATTTGATTTTCGTCTAGAACATCAAAAATCCTTCAGGATGCTCCAAAATGACTCATCTATATCTATAATGATAGATCTTCATTAGGAGTATCTTTTTCTAGTACAAGTCAAGTATCTATTTTGAACCCTTGATCGATTTTGGGGGTTGGGAAGGATCAGGTGATGGTTTTGGGTGTGATTTGATTTTCGTCTAGAACATCAAAAATCCTTCAGGATGCTCCAAAATGACTCATGTATATCTATAATGATAGATCTTGATTAGGAGTATCTTTTTCTAGTACAAGTCAAGTATCTATTTTGAACCCTTGATCGATTTTGGGCGTTGGGAAGGATCAGGTGATGGTTTTGGGTGTGATTTGATTTTCGTCTAGAACATCAAAAATCCTTCAGGATGCTCCAAAATAACTCATCTATATCTATAATGATAGATCTTGATTAGGAGTATCTTTTTCTAGTACAAGTCAAGTATCTATTTTGAACCCTTGATCGATTTTGGGGGTTGGGAAGGATCAGGTGATGGTTTTGGGTGTGATTTGATTTTCGTCTAGAACATCAAAAATCCTTCAGGATGCTCCAAAATGACTCATCTATATCTATAATGATAGATCTTGATTAGGAGTATCTTTTTCTAGTACAAGACAAGTATCTTTTTTGAACCCTTGATCGATTTTGGGGGTTGGGAAGGATCAGGTGATGGTTTTGGGTGTGATTTGATTTTCGTCTAGAACATCAAAAATCCTTCAGGATGCTCCAAAATGACTCATCTATATCTATAATGATAGATCTTGATTAGGAGTATCTTTTTCTAGTACAAGTCACGTATCTATTTTGAACCTTGATCGATTTTGGGGGTTGGGAAGGATCAGGTGATGGTTTTGGGTGTGATTTGATTTTCGTCTAGAACATCAAAAATCCTTCAGGATGCTCCAAAATGATTCATCTATATCTATAATGATAGATCTTGATTAGGAGTATCTTTTTCTAGTACAAGTCAAGTATTATTTTGAACCCTTGATCGATTTTGGGGGTTGGGAAGGATCAGGTGATGGTTTTGGGTGTGATTTGATTTTCGGAGTATCTTTTTCTAGTACAAGTCAAGTATCTATTTTGAACCCTTGATCGATTTTGGGGGTTGGGAAGGATCAGGTGATGGTTTTGGGTGTGATTTGATTTTCGTCTAAAACATCAAAAATCCTTCAGGATGCTCCAAAATGACTCATCTATATCTATAATGATAGATCTTGATTAGGAGTATCTTTTTCTAGTACAAGTCAAGTATCTATTTTGAACCCTTGATCGATTTTGGGGGTTGGGAAGGATCAGGTGATGGTTTTGGGTGTGATTTGATTTTCGTCTAGAACATCAAAAATCCTTCAGGATGCTCCAAAATGAATCATCTATATCTATAATGATAGATCTTGATTAGGAGTATCTTTTTCTAGTACAAGTCAAGTATCTATGTTGAACCCTTGATCGATTTTGGGGGTTGGGAAGGATCAGGTGATGGTTTTGGGTGTGATTTGATTTTCGTCTAGAACATCAAAAATCCTTCAGGATACTCCAAAATGACTCATCTATATCTATAATGATAGATCTTGATTATTAGTATCTATTTCCAGTACAAGTCAAGTATCTATTTTGAACCCTTGATAGATTTTGGGGGTTTGGAAGGATCAGGTGATGGTCTTGGGTGTGATTTGATTTTCGTCTGGAACATCAAAAATCCTTCAGGATGCTCCAAAATGACTCATCTATATCTATAATGATAGATCTTGATTAGGAGTATCTTTTTCTCGTACAAGTCAAGTATCTATTTTGAACCCTTGATCGATTTTGGGGGTTGGGAAGGATCAGGTGATGATTTTGGGTGTGATTTGATTTTCGTCTAGAACATCAAAAATCCTTCAGGATGCTCCAAAACGACTCATCTACATCTATAATGATAGATCTTGATTAGGAGTATCTTTTTCTAGTACAAGTCAAGTATCTATTTTGAACCCTTGATCGATTTTGGGGGTTGGGAAGGATCAGGTGATGGTTTTGGGTGTGATTTGATTTTCGTCTAGAACATCAAAAATCCTTCAGGATGCTCCAAAATGACTCATCTATATCTATAATGATAGATCTTGATTAGGAGTATCTTTTTCTTGTACAAGTCAAGTATCTATTTTGAACCCTTGATCGATTTTGGGGGTTGGGAAGGATCAGGTGATGGTTTTGGGTGTGATTTGATTTTCGTCTAGAACATCAAAAATCCTTCAGGATGCTCCAAAATGACTCATTTATATCTATAATGATAGATCTTGATTAGGAGTATCTTTTTCTAGTACAAGTCAAGTATCTATTTTGAACCCTTGATCGATTTTGGGGGTTGGGAAGGATCAGGTGATGGTTTTGGGTGTGATTTGATTTTCGTCTAGAACATCAAAAATCCTTCAGGATGCTCCAAAATGACTCATCTTTATCTATAATGATAGATCTTGATTAGGAGTATCTTTTTCTAGTACAAGTCAAGTATTATTTTGAACCCTTGATCGATTTTGGGGGTTGGGAAGGATCAGGTGATGGTTTTGGGTGTGATATGATTTTCGTCTAGAACATCAAAAATCCTTCAGGATGCTCCAAAATGACTCATCTATATCTATAATGATAGATCTTGATTAGGAGTATCTTTTTCTTGTACAAGTCAAGTATCTATTTTGAACCCTTGATCGATTTTGGGGGTTGGGAAGGATCAGGTGATGGTTTTGGGTGTGATTTGATTTTCGTCTAGAACATCAAAAATCCTTCAGGATGCTCCAAAATGACTCATTTATATCTATAATGATAGATCTTGATTAGGAGTATCTTTTTCTAGTACAAGTCAAGTATCTATTTTGAACCCTTGATCGATTTTGGGGGTTGGGAAGGATCAGGTGATGGTTTTGGGTGTGATTTGATTTTCGTCTAGAACATCAAAAATCCTTCAGGATGCTCCAAAATGACTCATCTATATCTATAATGATAGATCTTGATTAGGAGTATCTTTTTCTAGTACAAGTCACGTATCTATTTTGAACCTTGATCGATTTTGGGGGTTGGGAAGGATCAGGTGATGGTTTTGGGTGTGATTTGATTTTCGTCTAGAACATCAAAAACCCTTCAGGATGCTCCAAAATGATTCATCTATATCTACAATGATAGATCTTGATTAGGAGTATCTTTTTCTAGTACAAGTCAAGTATTATTTTGAACCCTTGATCGATTTTTGGGGGTTGGGAAGGATCAGGTGATGGTTTTGGGTGTGATTTGATTTTCGGAGTATCTTTTTCTAGTACAAGTCAAGTATCTATTTTGAACCCTTGATCGATTTTGGGGGTTGGGAAGGATCAGGTGATGGTTTTGGGTGTGATTTGATTTTCGTCTAGAACATCAAAAATCCTTCAGGATGCTCCAAAATGACTCATCTATATCTATAATGATAGATCTTGATTAGGAGTATCTTTTTCTAGTACAAGTCAAGTATCTATTTTGAACCCTTGATCGATTTTGGGGGTTGGGAAGGATCAGGTGATGGTTTTGGGTGTGATTTGATTTTCGTCTAGAACATCAAAAATCCTTCAGGATGCTCCAAAATGACTTATCTATATCTATAATGATAGATCTTGATTAGGAGTATCTTTTTCTAGTACAAGTCAAGTATCTATTTTGAATCCTTGATCGATTTTGGGGGTTGGGAAGGATCAGGTGATGGTTTTGGGTGTGATTTGATTTTCGTCTAGAACATCAAAATTCCTTCAGGATGCTCCAAAATGACTCATCTATATCTATAATGATAGATCTTGATTAGGAGTATCTTTTTCTAGTACAAGTCAAGTATCTATTTTGAACCCTTGATCGATTTTGGGGGTTGGGAAGGATCAGGTGATGGTTTTGGGTGTGATTTGATTTTCGTCTAGAACATCAAAAATCCTTCAGGATGCTCCAAAATGACTCATCTATATCTATAATGATAGATCTTGATTAGGAGTATCTTTTTCTAGTACAAGTCAAGTATCTATTTTGAACCCTTGATCGATTTTGGGGGTTGGGAAGGATCAGGTGATGGTTTTGGGTGTGATTTGATTTTCGTCTAGAACATCAAAAATCCTTCAGGATGCTCCAAAATGACTCATCTATATCTATAATGATAGATCTTGATTAGGAGTATCTTTTTCTAGTACAAGTCATGTATCTATTTTGAACCTTGATCGATTTTGGGGGTTGGGAAGGATCAGGTGATGGTTTTGGGTGTGATTTGATTTTCGTCTAGAACATCAAAAACCCTTCAGGATGCTCCAAAATGATTCATCTATATCTACAATGATAGATCTTGATTAGGAGTATCTTTTTCTAGTACAAGTCAAGTATTATTTTGAACCCTTGATCGATTTTTGGGGGTTGGGAAGGATCAGGTGATGGTTTTGGGTGTGATTTGATTTTCGGAGTATCTTTTTCTAGTACAAGTCAAGTATCTATTTTGAACCCTTGATCGATTTTGGGGGTTGGGAAGGATCAGGTGATGGTTTTGGGTGTGATTTGATTTTCGTCTAGAACATCAAAAATCCTTCAGGATGCTCCAAAATGACTCATCTATATCTATAATGATAGATCTTGATTAGGAGTATCTTTTTCTAGTACAAGTCAAGTATCTATTTTGAACCCTTGATCGATTTTGGGGGTTGGGAAGGATCAGGTGATGGTTTTGGGTGTGATTTGATTTTCGTCTAGAACATCAAAAATCCTTCAGGATGCTCCAAAATGACTCATCTATATCTATAATGATAGATCTTGATTAGGAGTATCTTTTTCTAGTACAAGTCAAGTATCTATTTTGAATCCTTGATCGATTTTGGGGGTTGGGAAGGATCAGGTGATGGTTTTGGGTGTGATTTGATTTTCGTCTAGAACATCAAAATTCCTTCAGGATGCTCCAAAATGACTCATCTATATCTATAATGATAGATCTTGATTAGGAGTATCTTTTTCTAGTACAAGTCAAGTATCTATTTTGAACCCTTGATCGATTTTGGGGGTTGGGAAGGATCAGGTGATGGTTTTGTGTGTGATTTGATTTTCGTCTAGAACATCAAAAATCCTTCAGGATGCTCCAAAATGACTCATCTATATCTATAATGATAGATCTTGATTAGGAGTATCTTTTTTCTAGTACAAGTCAAGTATCTATTTTGAACCCTTGATCGATTTTGGGGGTTGGGAAGGATCAGGTGATGGTTTTGGGTGTGATTTGATTTTCGTCTAGAACATCAAAAATCCTTCAGGATGCTCCAAAATGACTCATCTATATCTATAATGATAGATCTTGATTAGGAGTATCTTTTTCTAGTACAAGTCAAGTATCTATTTTGAACCCTTGATCGATTTTGGGGGTTGGGAAGGATCAGGTGATGGTTTTGGGTGTTATTTGATTTTCGTCTAGAACATTAATAATCCTTCAGGATGCTCCAAAATGACTCATCTGTATCTATAATGGTAGATATTGATTAGGAGTATCTTTTTCTAGTACAAGTCAAGTATCTATTTTGAACCCTTGATCGATTTTGGGGGTTGGGAAGGATCAGGTGATGGTTTTGGGTGTGATTTGATTTTCGTCTAGAACATCAAAAATCCTTCAGGATGCTCCAAAATGACTCATCTATATCTATAATGATAGATCTTGATTAGGAGTATCTTTTTCTAGTACAAGTCAAGTATCTATTTTGAACCCTTGATCGATTTTGGGGGTTGGGAAGGATCAGGTGATGGTTTTGAGTGTGATTTGATTTTCGTCTAGAACATCAAAAATCCTTCAGGATGCTCAAAATGACTCATCTATATCTATAATGATAGATCTTGATTAGGAGTATCTTTTTCTAGTACAAGTCAAGTATCTATTTGGAACCCTTGATCGATTTTGGGGGTTGAGAAGGATCAGGTGATGGTTTTGGGTGTGATTTGATTTTCGTCTAGAACATCAAAAATCCTTCAGGATGCTCCAAAATGACTCATCTATATCTATAATGATAGATCTTGATTAGGAGTATCTTTTTCTAGTACAAGTCAAGTATCTATTTTGAACCCTTGATCGATTTTGGGGGTTGGGAAGGATCAGGTGATGGTTTTGGGTGTGATTTGATTTTCGTCTAGAACATCAAAAATCCTTCAGGATGCTCCAAAATGACTCATCTATATCTATAATGATAGATCTTGATTAGGAGTATCTTTTTCTAGTACAAGTCAAGTATCTATTTTGAACCCTTGATCGATTTTGGGGGTTGGGAAGGATCAGGTGATGGTTTTGGGTGTGATTTGATTTTCGTCTAGAACATCAAAAATCCTTCAGGATGCTCCAAAATGACTCATCTATATCTATAATGATAGATCTTGATTAGGAGTATCTTTTTCTAGTACAAGTCAAGTATCTATTTTGAGCCCTTGATCGATTTTGGGGATTGGGAAGGATCAGGTGATGGTTTTGGGTGTGATTTGATTTTCGTCTAGAACATCAAAAATCCTTCAGGATGCTCCAAAATGACTCATCTATATCTATAATGATAGATCTTGATTAGGAGTATCTTTTTCTAGTACAAGTCAAGTATCTATTTTGAACCCTTGATCGATTTTGGGGGTTGGGAAGGATCAGGTGATGGTTTTAGGTGTGATTTGATTTTCGTCCTAGAACATCAAAAATCCTTCAGGATGCTCCAAAATGACTCATCTATATCTATAATGATAGATCTTGATTAGGAGTATCTTTTACTAGTACAAGTCAAGTATCTATTTTGAACCCTTGATCGATTTTGGGGGTTGGGAAGGATCAGGTGATGGTTTTGGGTGTGATTTGATTTTCGTCTAGAACATCAAAAATCCTTCAGGATGCTCCAAAATGACTCATCTATATCTATAACGATAGATCTTGATTAGGAGTATCTTTTTCTAGTACAAGTCAAGTATCTATTTTGAACCCTTGATCGATTTTGGGGGTTGGGAAGGATCAGGTGATGGTTTTGGGTGTGATTTGATTTTCGTCTAGAACATCAAAAATCCTTCAGGATGCTCCAAAAATGACTCATCTATATCTATAATGATAGATCTTGATTAGGAGTATCTGTTTCTAAAACAAGTCAAGTATCTATTTTGAACCCTTGATAGATTTTGGGGGTTGGGAAGGATCAGGTGATGGTTTTGGGTGTGATTTGATTTTCGTCTAGAACATCAAAAATCCTTCAGGATGCTCCAAAATGACTCATCTATATCTATAATGATAGATCTTGATTAGGAGTATCTTTTTCTAGTGCAAGTCAAGTATCTATTTTGAACCCTTGATCGATTTTGGGGGTTGGGAAGGATCAGGTGATGGTTTTGAGTGTGATTTGATTTTCGTCTAGAACATCAAAAATCCTTCAGGATGCTCCAAAATGACTCATCTATATCTATAATGATAGATCTTGATTAGGAGTATCTTTTTCTAGTACAAGTCAAGTATCTATTTTGAACCCTTGATCGTTTTTGGGGGTTGGGAAGGATCAGGTGATGGTTTTGGGTGTGATTTGATTTTCGTCTAGAACATCAAAAATCCTTCAGGATGCTCCAAAATGACTCATCTATATCTATAATGATAGATCTTGATTAGAGTATCTTTTTCTAGTACAAGTCAAGTATCTATTTAGAACCCTTGATCGATTTTGGGGGGTTGGATAGGATCAGGTGATGGTTTTGGGTGTGATTTGATTTTCGTCTAGAACATCAAAAATCCTTCAGGAAGGATGCTCCAAAATGACTCATCTATATCTATAATGATAGATCTTGATTAGGAGTATCTTTTTCTAGTACAAGTCAAGTATCTATTTTGAACCCTTGATCGATTTTGGGGGTTGGGAAGGATCAGGTGATGGTTTTTGGGTGTGATTTGATTTTCGTCTAGAACATTAAAAAATCCTTCAGGATGCTCCAAAATGACTCATCTATATCTATAATGATAGATCTTGATTAGGAGTATCTTTTTCTAGTACAAGTCAAGTATCTATTTTGAACCCTTGATCGTTTTTGGGGGTTGGGAAGGATCAGGTGATGGTTTTGGGTGTGATTTGATTTTCGTCTAGAACATCAAAAATCCTTCAGGATGCTCCAAAATGACTCATCTATATCTATAATGATAGATCTTGATTAGGAGTATCTTTTTCTAGTACAAGTCAAGTATCTATTTTGAACCCTTGATCGATTTTGGGGGTTGGGAAGGATCAGGTGATGGTTTTGGGTGTGATTTGATTTTCGTCTAGAACATCAAAAATCCTTCAGGATGCTCCAAAATGACTCATCTATATCTATAATGATAGATCTTGATTAGGAGTATCTTTTTCTAGTACAAGTCAAGTATCTATTTTGAACCCTTGATCGATTTTGGGGGTTGAGAAGGATCAGGTGATGGTTTTGGGTGTGATTTGATTTTCGTCTAGAACTTCAAAAATACTTCAGGATGCTGCAAAATGACTCATCTATATCTATAATGATAGATCTTGATTAGGAGTATCTTTTTCTAGTACAAGTCAAGTATCTATTTTGAACCCTTGATCGTTTTTGGGGGTTGGGAAGGATCAGGTGATGGTTTTTGGTGTGATTTGATTTTCGTCTAGAACATCAAAAATCCTTCAGGATGCTCCAAAATGACTCATCTATATCTATAATGATAGATCTTGATTAGGAGTATCTTTTTCTAGTACAAGTCAAGTATCTATTTAGAACCCTTGATCGATTTTGGGGGTTGGGAAGGATCAGGTGATGGTTTTGGGTGTGATTTGATTTTCGTCTAGAACATCAAAAATCCTTCAGGATGCTCCAAAATGACTCATCTATATCTATAATGAGAGATCTTGATTAGGAGTATCTTTTTCTAGTACAAGTCAAGTATCTATTTTGAGCCCTTGATCGATTTTGGGGATTGGGAAGGATCAGGTGATGGTTTTGGGTGTGATTTGATTTTCGTCTAGAACATCAAAAATCCTTCAGGATGCTCCAAAATGACTCATCTATATCTATAATGATAGATCTTGATTAGGAGTATCTTTTTCTAGTGTCAAGTATCTATTTTGAACCCTTGATCGATTTTGGGGGTTGGGAAGGATCAGGTGATGGTTTTAGGTGTGATTTGATTTTCGTCTAGAACATCAAAAATCCTTCAGGATGCTCCAAAATGACTCATCTATATCTATAATGATAGATCTTGATTAGGAGTATCTTTTACTAGTACAAGTCAAGTATCTATTTTGAACCCTTGATCGATTTTGGGGGTTGGGAAGGATCAGGTGATGGTTTTGGGTGTGATTTGAATTTCGTCTAGAACATCAAAAATCCTT
The DNA here is from genome assembly GCF_945859685.1 of Eupeodes corollae. Taxonomy (NCBI): domain Eukaryota; kingdom Metazoa; phylum Arthropoda; class Insecta; order Diptera; family Syrphidae; genus Eupeodes; species Eupeodes corollae. The sequence goes on from NW_026605284.1 coordinate 103,771, forward strand.
CAGGATGCTCCAAAATGACTCATCTATATCTATAACGATAGATCTTGATTAGGAGTATCTTTTTCTAGTACAAGTCAAGTATCTATTTTGAACCCTTGATCGATTTTGGGGGTTGGGAAGGATCAGGTGATGGTTTTGGGTGTGATTTGATTTTCGTCTAGAACATCAAAAATCCTTCAGGATGCTCCAAAATGACTCATCTATATCTATAATGATAGATCTTGATTAGGAGTATCTTTTTCTAAAACAAGTCAAGTATCTATTTTGAACCCTTGATAGATTTTGGGGGTTGGGAAGGATCAGGTGATGGTTTTGGGTGTGATTTGATTTTCGTCTAGAACATCAAAAATCCTTCAGGATGCTCCAAAATGACTCATCTATATCTATAATGATAGATCTTGATTAGGAGTATCTTTTTCTAGTACAAGTCAAGTATCTATTTAGAACCCTAGATCGATTTTGGGGGTTGGGAAGGATCAGGTGATGGTTTTGGGTGTGATTTGATTTTCGTCTAGAACATCAAAAATCCTTCAGGATGCTCCAAAATGACTCATCTATATCTATAATGATAGATCTTGATTAGGAGTATCTTTTTCTAGTACAAGTCAAGTATCTATTTTGAACCCTTGATCGATTTTGGGGGTTGAGAAGGATCAGGTGATGGTTTTGGGTGTGATTTGATTTTCGTCTAGAACATTAAAAATCCTTCAGGATGCTCCAAAATGACTCATCTATATCTATAATGATAGATCTTGATTAGGAGTATCTTTTTCTAGTACAAGTCAAGTATCTATTTTGAACCCTTGATCGATTTTGGGGGTTGGGAAGGATCAGGTGATGGTTTTGGGTGTGATTTGATTTTCGTCTAGAACATCAAAAATCCTTCAGGATGCTCCAAAATGACTCATCTATATCTATAATGATAGATCTTGATTAGGAGTATCTTTTTCTAGTACAAGTCAAGTATCTATTTTGAACCCTTGATCGATTTTGGGGGTGGGGAAGGATCAGGTGATGGTTTTGGGTGTGATTTGATTTTCGTCTAGAACATCAAAAATCCTTCAGGATGCTCCAAAATGACTCATCTATATCTATAATGATAGATCTTGATTAGGAGTATCTTTTTCTAGTACAAGTCAAGTATCTATTTTGAACCCTTGATCGATTTTGGGGGTTGGGAAGGATCAGGTGATGGTTTTGGGTGTGATTTGATTTTCGTCTAGAACATCAAAAATCCTTCAGGATGCTCCAAAATGACTCATCTATATCTATAGTGATAGATCTTGATTAGGAGTATCTTTTTCTAGTACAAGTCAAGTATCTGTTTTGAACCCTTGATCGATTTTGGGGGTTGGGAAGGATCAGGTGATGGTTTTGGGTGTGATTTGATTTTCGTCTAGAACATCAAAAATCCTTCAGGATGCTCCAAAATGACTCATCTATATCTATAATGATAGATCTTGATTAGGAGTATCTTTTTCTAGTACAAGTCAAGTATCTATTTTGAACCCTTGATCGATTTTGGGGGTTGGGAAGGATCAGGTGATGGTTTTGGGTGTGATTTGATTTTCGTCTAGAACATCAAAAATCCTTCAGGATGCTCCAAAATGACTCATCTATATCTATAATGATAGATCTTGATTAGGAGTATCTTTTTCTAGTACAATTCAAGTATCTATTTTGAGCCCTTGATCGATTTTGGGGGTTGGGAAGGATCAGGTGATGGTTTTGAGTGTGATTTGATTTTCGTCTAGAACATCAAAAATCCTTCAGGATGCTCCAAAATGACTCATCTATATCTATAATGATAGATCTTGATTACTAGTATCTTTTTCTAGTACAATTCAAGTATCTATTTTGAACCCTTGATCGTTTTTGGGGGTTGGGAAGGATCAGGTGATGGTTTTGGGTGTGATTTGATTTTCGTCTAGAACATCAAAAATCCTTCAGGATGCTCCAAAATGACTCATCTATATCTATAATGATAGATCTTGATTAGGAGTATCTTTTTCTAGTACAAGTCAAGTATCTGTTTTGAACCCTTGATCGATTTTGGGGGTTGGGAAGGATCAGGTGATGGTTTTGGGTGTGATTTGATTTTCGTCTAGAACATCAAAAATCCTTCAGGATGCTCCAAAATGACTCATCTATATCTATAATGATAGATCTTGATTAGGAGTATCTTTTTCTAGTACAAGTCAAGTATCTATTTTGAACCCTTGATCGATTTTGGGGGTTGAGAAGGATCAGGTGATGGTTTTGGGTGTGATTTGATTTTCGTCTAGAACATCAAAAACCCTTCAGGATGCTCCAAAATGACTCATCTATATCTATAATGATAGATCTTGATTAGGAGTATCTTTTTCTAGTACATGTCAAGTATCTATTTTGAACCCTTGATCGATTTTGGGGGTTGGGAAGGATCAGGTGATGGTTTTGGGTGTGATTTGATTTTCGTCTAGAACATCAAAAATCCTTCAGGATGCTCCAAAATGACTCATCTATATCTATAATGATAGATCTTGATTAGGAGTATCTATTTCCAGTACAAGTCAAGTATCTATTTTGAACCCTTGATCGATTTTGGGGGTTGGGAAGGATCAGGTGATGGTTTTGGGTGTGATTTGATTTTCGTCTAGAACATCAAAAATCCTTCAGGATGCTCCAAAATGACTCATCTATATCTATAATGATAGATCTTGATTGGGAGTATCTTTTTCTAGTACAAGTCAAGTATCTATTTTGAACCCTTGATCGATTTTGGGGGTTGGGAAGGATCAGGTGATGGTTTTGGGTGTGATTTGATTTTTGTCTAGAACATCAAAAATCCTTCAGGATGCTCCAAAATGACTCATCTATATCTATAATGATAGATCTTGATTAGGAGTATCTTTTTCTAGTACAAGTCAAGTATCTATTTTGAGCCCTTGATCGATTTTGGGGGTTGGGAAGGATCAGGTGATGGTTTTGGGTGTGATTTGATTTTCGTCTAGAACATCAAAAATCCTTCAGGATGCTCCAAAATGACTCATCTATATCTATAATGATAGATCTTGATAAGGAGTATCTTTTTCTAGTACAAGTCAAGTATCTATTTTGAACCCTTGATCGATTTTGGGGGTTGGGAAGGATCAGGTGATGGTTTTGGGTGTGATTTGATTTTCGTCTAGAACATCAAAAATCCTTCAGGATGCTCCAAAATGACTCATCTATATCTATAATGATAGATCTTGATTAGGAGATATTTTTCTAGAACAAGTCAAGTATCTATTTTGAACCCTTGATCGATTTTGGGGGTTGGGAAGGATCAGGTGATGGTTTTGGGTGTGATTTGATTTTCGTCTAGAACATCAAAAATCCTTCAGGATGCTCCAAAATGACTCATCTATATCTATAATGATAGATCTTGATTAGGAGTATCTTTTACTAGTACAAGTCAAGTATCTATTTTGAACCCTTGATCGATTTTGGGGGTTGGGAAGGATCAGGTGATGGTTTTGGGTGTGATTTGATTTTCGTCTAGAACATCAAAAATCCTTCAGGATGCTCCAAAATGACTCATCTATATCTATAATGATAGATCTTGATTAGGAGTATCTTTTTCTAGTACAAGTCAAGTATCTATTTTGAACCCTTGATCGATTTTGGGGGTTGGGAAGGATCAGGTGATGGTTTTGGGTGTGATTTGATTTTCGTCTAGAACATCAAAAATCCTTCAGGATGCTCCAAAATGACTCATCTATATCTATAATGATAGATCTTGATTAGGAGTATCTTTTTCTCGTACAAGTCAAGTATCTATTTTGAACCCTTGATCGATTTTGGGGGTTGGGAAGGATCAGGTGATGGTTTTGGGTGTGATTTGATTTTCGTCTAGAACATCAAAAATCCTTCAGGATGCTCCAAAATGACTCATCTATATCTATAATGATAGATCTTGATTAGGAGTATCTTTTTCTAGTACAAGTCAAGTATCTATTTTGAACCCTTGATCGATTTTGGGGGTTGGGAAGGATCAGGTGATGGTTTTGGGTGTGATTTGATTTTCGTCTAGAACATCAAAAATCCTTGAGGATGCTCCAAAATGACTCATCTATATCTATAATGATAGATCTTGATTAGGAGTATCTTTTTCTAGTACAAGTCAAGTATCTATTTTGAACCCTTGATCGATTTTGGGGGTTGGGAAGGATCAGGAGATGGTTTTGGGTGTGATTTGATTTTCGTCTAGAACATCAAAAATCCTTCAGGATGCTCCAAAATGACTCATCTATATCTATAATGATAGATCTTGATTAGGAGTATCTTTTACTAGTACAAGTCAAGTATCTATTTTGAACCCTTGATCGATTTTGGGGGTTGGGAAGGATCAGGTGATGGTTTTGGGTGTGATTTGATTTTCGTCTAGAACATCAAAAATCCTTCAGGATGCTCCAAAATGACTCATCTATATCTATAATGATAGATCTTGATTAGGAGTATCTTTTTCTAGTACAAGTCAAGTATCTATTTTGAGCCCTTGATCGATTTTGGGGATTGGGAAGGATCAGGTGATGGTTTTGGGTGTGATTTGATTTTCGTCTAGAACATCAAAAATCCTTCAGGATGCTCCAAAATGACTCATCTATATCTATAATGATAGATCTTGATTAGGAGTATCTTTTTCTAGTACAAGTCAAGTATCTATTTTGAACCCTTGATCGATTTTGGGGGTTGGGAAGGATCAGGTGATGGTTTTAGGTGTGATTTGATTTTCGTCTAGAACATCAAAAATCCTTCAGGATGCTCCAAAATGACTCATCTATATCTATAATGATAGATCTTGATTAGGAGTATCTTTTACTAGTACAAGTCAAGTATCTATTTTGAACCCTTGATCGATTTTGGGGGTTGGGAAGGATCAGGTGATGGTTTTGGGTGTGATTTGATTTTCGTCTAGAACATCAAAAATCCTTCAGGATGCTCCAAAATGACTCATCTATATCTATAATGATAGATCTTGATTAGGAGTATCTTTTTCTAGTACAAGTCAAGTATCTATTTTGAACCCTTGATCGATTTTGGGGGTTGGGAAGGATCAGGTGATGGTTTTGGGTGTGATTTGATTTTCGTCTAGAACATCAAAAATCCTTCAGGATGCTCCAAAATGACTCATCTATATCTATAATGATAGATCTTGATTAGGAGTATCTTTTTCTAGTACAAGTCAAGTATCTATTTTGAACCCTTGATCGTTTTTGGGGGTTGGGAAGGATCAGGTGATGGTTTTGGGTGTGATTTGATTTTCGTCTAGAACATCAAAAATCCTTCAGGATGCTCCAAAATGACTCATCTATATCTATAATGATAGATCTTGATTAGGAGTATCTTTTTCTAGTACAAGTCAAGTATCTATTTAGAACCCTTGATCGATTTTGGGGGTTGGGAAGGATCAGGTGATGGTTTTGGGTGTGATTTGATTTTCGTCTAGAACATCAAAAATCCTTCAGGATGCTCCAAAATGACTCATCTATATCTATAATGATAGATCTTGATTAGGAGTATCTTTTTCTAGTACAAGTCAAGTATCTATTTTGAACCCTTGATCGATTTTGGGGGTTGAGAAGGATCAGGTGATGGTTTTGGGTGTGATTTGATTTTCGTCTAGAACATTAAAAATCCTTCAGGATGCTCCAAAATGACTCATCTATATCTATAATGATAGATCTTGATTAGGAGTATCTTTTTCTAGTACAAGTCAAGTATCTATTTTGAACCCTTGATCGATTTTGGGGGTTGGGAAGGATCAGGTGATGGTTTTGGGTGTGATTTGATTTTCGTCTAGAACATCAAAAATCCTTCAGGATGCTCCAAAATGACTCATCTATATCTATAATGATAGATCTTGATTAGGAGTATCTTTTTCTAGTACAAGTCAAGTATCTATTTTGAACCCTTGATCGATTTTGGGGGTTGGGAAGGATCAGGTGATGGTTTTGGGTGTGATTTGATTTTCGTCTAGAACATCAAAAATCCTTCAGGATGCTCCAAAATGACTCATCTATATCTATAATGATAGATCTTGATTAGGAGTATCTTTTTCTAGTACAAGTCAAGTATCTATTTTGAACCCTTGATCGATTTTGGGGGTTGGGAAGGATCAGGTGATGGTTTTGGGTGTGATTTGATTTTCGTCTAGAACATCAAAAATCCTTCAGGATGCTCCAAAATGACTCATCTATATCTATAGTGATAGATCTTGATTAGGAGTATCTTTTTCTAGTACAAGTCAAGTATCTATTTTGAACCCTTGATCAATTTTGGGGGTTGGGAAGGATCAGGTGATGGTTTTGGGTGTGATTTGATTTTCGTCTAGAACATCAAAAATCCTTCAGGATGCTCCAAAATGACTCATCTATATCTATAATGATAGATCTTGATTAGGAGTATCTTTTTCTAGTACAAGTCAAGTATCTATTTTGAACCCTTGATCGATTTTGGGGGTTGGGAAAGATCAGGTGATGGTTTTGGGTGTGATTTGATTTTCGTCTAGAACATCAAAAATCCTTCAGGATGCTCCAAAATGACTCATCTATATCTATAATGATAGATCTTGATTAGGAGTATCTTTTTCTAGTACAATTCAAGTATCTATTTTGAACCCTTGATCGATTTTGGGGGTTGGGAAGGATCAGGTGATGGTTTTGAGTGTGATTTGATTTTCGTCTAGAACATCAAAAATCCTTCAGGATGCTCCAAAATGACTCATCTATATCTATAATGATAGATCTTGATTACTAGTATCTTTTTCTAGTACAAGTCAAGTATCTATTTTGAACCCTTGATCGTTTTTGGGGGTTGGGAAGGATCAGGTGATGGTTTTGGGTGTGATTTGATTTTCGTCTAGAACATCAAAAATCCTTCAGGATGCTCCAAAATGACTCATCTATATCTATAATGATAGATCTTGATTAGGAGTATCTTTTTCTAGTACAAGTCAAGTATCTATTTTGAACCCTTGATCGATTTTGGGGGTTGGGAAGGATCAGGTGATGGTTTTGGGTGTGATTTGATTTTCGTCTAGAACATCAAAAATCCTTCAGGATGCTCCAAAATGACTCATCTATATCTATAATGATAGATCTTGATTAGGAGTATCTTTTTCTAGTACAAGTCAAGTATCTATTTTGAACCCTTGATCGATTTTGGGGGTTGAGAAGGATCAGGTGATGGTTTTGGGTGTGATTTGATTTTCGTCTAGAACATCAAAAACCCTTCAGGATGCTCCAAAATGACTCATCTATATCTATAATGATAGATCTTGATTAGGAGTATCTTTTTCTAGTACAAGTCAAGTATCTATTTTGAACCCTTGATCGATTTTGGGGGTTGGGAAGGATCAGGTGATGGTTTTGGGTGTGATTTGATTTTCGTCTAGAACATCAAAAATCCTTCAGGATGCTCCAAAATGACTCATCTATATCTATAATGATAGATCTTGATTAGGAGTATCTATTTCCAGTACAAGTCAAGTATCTATTTTGAACCCTTGATCGATTTTGGGGATTGGGAAGGATCAGGTGATGGTTTTGGGTGTGATTTGATTTTCGTCTAGAACATCAAAAATCCTTCAGGATGCTCTAAAATGACTCTTCTATATCTATAATGATAGATCTTGATTAGGAGTATCTTTTTCTAGTACAAGTCAAGTATCTATTTTGAACCCTTGATCGATTTCGGAGGTTGGGAAGGATCAGGTGATGGTTTTGGGTGTGATTTGATTTTTGTCTAGAACATCAAAAATCCTTCAGGATGCTCCAAAATGACTCATCTATATCTATAATGATAGATCTTGATTAGGAGTATCTTTTTCTAGTACAAGTCAAGTATCTATTTTGAGCCCTTGATCGATTTTGGGGGTTGGGAAGGATCAGGTGATGGTTTTGGGTGTGATTTGATTTTCGTCTAGAACATCAAAAATCCTTCAGGATGCTCCAAAATGACTCATCTATATCTATAATGATAGATCTTGATTAGGAGTATCTTTTTCTAGTACAAGTCAAGTATCTATTTTGAACCCTTGATCGATTTTGGGGGTTGGGAAGGATCAGGTGATGTTTTTGGGTGTGATTTGATTTTCGTCTAGAACATCAAAAATCCTTCAGGATGCTCCAAAATGACTCATCTATATCTATAATGATAGATCTTGATTAGGAGATATTTTTCTAGTACAAGTCAAGTATCTATTTTGAACCCTTGATCGATTTTGGGGGTTGGGAAGGATCAGGTGATGGTTTTGGGTGTGATTTGATTTTCGTCTAGAACATCAAAAATCCTTCAGGATGCTCCAAAATGACTCATCTATATCTATAATGATAGATCTTGATTAGGAGTATCTTTTACTAGTACAAGTCAAGTATCTATTTTGAACCCTTGATCGATTTTGGGGGTTGGGAAGGATCAGGTGATGGTTTTCGGTGTGATTTGATTTTCGTCTAGAACATCAAAAATCCTTCAGGAAGCTCCAAAATGACTCATCTATATCTATAATGATAGATCTTGATTAGGAGTATCTTTTTCTAGTACAAGTCAAGTATCTATTTTGAACCCTTGATTGATTTTGGGGGTTGGGAAGGATCAGGTGATGGTTTTGGGTGTGATTTGATTTTCGTCTAGAACATCAAAAATCCTTCAGGATGCTCCAAAATGACTCATCTATATCTATAATGATAGATCTTGATTAGGAGTATCTTTTTCTCGTACAAGTCAAGTATCTATTTTGAACCCTTGATCGATTTTGGGGGTTGGGAAGGATCAGGTGATGGTTTTGGGTGTGATTTGATTTTCGTCTAGAACATCAAAAATCCTTCAGGATGCTCCAAAATGACTCATCTATATCTATAATGATAGATCTTGATTAGGAGTATCTTTTTCTAGTACAAGTCAAGTATCTATTTTGAACCCTTGATCGATTTTGGGGGTTGGGAAGGATCAGGTGATGGTTTTGGGTGTGATTTGATTTTCGTCTAGAACATCAAAAATCCTTGAGGATGCTCCAAAATGACTCATCTATATCTATAATGATAGATCTTGATTAGGAGTATCTTTTTCTAGTACAAGTCAAGTATCTATTTTGAACCCTTGATCGATTTTGGGGGTTGGGAAGGATCAGGAGATGGTTTTGGGTGTGATTTGATTTTCGTCTAGAACATCAAAAATCCTTCAGGATGCTCCAAAATGACTCATCTATATCTATAATGATAGATCTTGATTAGGAGTATCTTTTTCTAGTACAAGTCAAGTATCTATTTTGAACCCTTGATCGATTTTGGGGGTTGGGAAGGATCAGGTGATGGTTTTGGGTGTGATTTGATTTTCGTCTAGAACATCCAAAATCCTTCAGAATGCTCCAAAATGACTCATCTATATCTATAATGATAGACCTTGATTAGGAGTATCTTTTTTTAGTACAAGTCAAGTATCTGTTTTGAACCCTTGATCGATTTTGGGGGTTGGGAAGGATCAGGTGATGGTTTTGGGTGTGATTTGATTTTCGTCTAGAACATCAAAAATCCTTCAGGATGCTCCAAAATGACTCATCTATATCTATAATGATAGATCTTGATTAGGAGTATCTTTTTCTAGTACAAGTCAAGTATCTATTTTGAACCCTTGATCGATTTTGGGGGTTGGGAAGGATCAGGTGATGGTTTTGGGTGTGATTTGATTTTCGTCTAGAACATCAAAAATCCTTCAGGATGCTCCAAAATGACTCATCTATATCTATAATGATAGATCTTGATTAGGAGTATCTTTTTCTAGTACAAGTCAAGTATCTATTTTGAACCCTTGATCGATTTTGGGGGTTGGGAAGGATCAGGTGATGGTTTTGGGTGTGATTTGATTTTCGTCTAGAACATCAAAAATCCTTCAGGATGCTCCAAAATGACTCATCTATATCTATAATGATAGATCTTGATTAGGAGTATCTATTTCCAGTACAAGTCAAGTATCTATTTTGAACCCTTGATCGATTTTGGGGATTGGGAAGGATCAGGTGATGGTTTTGGGTGTGATTTGATTTTCGTCTAGAACATCAAAAATCCTTCAGGATGCTCTAAAATGACTCTTCTATATCTATAATGATAGATCTTGATTAGGAGTATCTTTTTCTAGTACAAGTCAAGTATCTATTTTGAACCCTTGATCGATTTCGGAGGTTGGGAAGGATCAGGTGATGGTTTTGGGTGTGATTTGATTTTTGTCTAGAACATCAAAAATCCTTCAGGATGCTCCAAAATGACTCATCTATATCTATAATGATAGATCTTGATTAGGAGTATCTTTTTCTAGTACAAGTCAAGTATCTATTTTGAGCCCTTGATCGATTTTGGGGGTTGGGAAGGATCAGGTGATGGTTTTGGGTGTGATTTGATTTTCGTCTAGAACATCAAAAATCCTTCAGGATGCTCCAAAATGACTCATCTATATCTATAATGATAGATCTTGATTAGGAGTATCTTTTTCTAGTACAAGTCAAGTATCTATTTTGAACCCTTGATCGATTTTGGGGGTTGGGAAGGATCAGGTGATGTTTTTGGGTGTGATTTGATTTTCGTCTAGAACATCAAAAATCCTTCAGGATGCTCCAAAATGACTCATCTATATCTATAATGATAGATCTTGATTAGGAGATATTTTTCTAGTACAAGTCAAGTATCTATTTTGAACCCTTGATCGATTTTGGGGGTTGGGAAGGATCAGGTGATGGTTTTGGGTGTGATTTGATTTTCGTCTAGAACATCAAAAATCCTTCAGGATGCTCCAAAATGACTCATCTATATCTATAATGATAGATCTTGATTAGGAGTATCTTTTACTAGTACAAGTCAAGTATCTATTTTGAACCCTTGATCGATTTTGGGGGTTGGGAAGGATCAGGTGATGGTTTTCGGTGTGATTTGATTTTCGTCTAGAACATCAAAAATCCTTCAGGAAGCTCCAAAATGACTCATCTATATCTATAATGATAGATCTTGATTAGGAGTATCTTTTTCTAGTACAAGTCAAGTATCTATTTTGAACCCTTGATTGATTTTGGGGGTTGGGAAGGATCAGGTGATGGTTTTGGGTGTGATTTGATTTTCGTCTAGAACATCAAAAATCCTTCAGGATGCTCCAAAATGACTCATCTATATCTATAATGATAGATCTTGATTAGGAGTATCTTTTTCTCGTACAAGTCAAGTATCTATTTTGAACCCTTGATCGATTTTGGGGGTTGGGAAGGATCAGGTGATGGTTTTGGGTGTGATTTGATTTTCGTCTAGAACATCAAAAATCCTTCAGGATGCTCCAAAATGACTCATCTATATCTATAATGATAGATCTTGATTAGGAGTATCTTTTTCTAGTACAAGTCAAGTATCTATTTTGAACCCTTGATCGATTTTGGGGGTTGGGAAGGATCAGGTGATGGTTTTGGGTGTGATTTGATTTTCGTCTAGAACATCAAAAATCCTTGAGGATGCTCCAAAATGACTCATCTATATCTATAATGATAGATCTTGATTAGGAGTATCTTTTTCTAGTACAAGTCAAGTATCTATTTTGAACCCTTGATCGATTTTGGGGGTTGGGAAGGATCAGGAGATGGTTTTGGGTGTGATTTGATTTTCGTCTAGAACATCAAAAATCCTTCAGGATGCTCCAAAATGACTCATCTATATCTATAATGATAGATCTTGATTAGGAGTATCTTTTTCTAGTACAAGTCAAGTATCTATTTTGAACCCTTGATCGATTTTGGGGGTTGGGAAGGATCAGGTGATGGTTTTGGGTGTGATTTGATTTTCGTCTAGAACATCCAAAATCCTTCAGAATGCTCCAAAATGACTCATCTATATCTATAATGATAGACCTTGATTAGGAGTATCTTTTTTTAGTACAAGTCAAGTATCTGTTTTGAACCCTTGATCGATTTTGGGGGTTGGGAAGGATCAGGTGATGGTTTTGGGTGTGATTTGATTTTCGTCTAGAACATCAAAAATCCTTCAGGATGCTCCAAAATGACTCATCTATATCTATAATGATAGATCTTGATTAGGAGTATCTTTTTCTAGTACAAGTCAAGTATCTATTTTGAACCCTTGATCGATTTTGGGGGTTGGGAAGGATCAGGAGATGGTTTTGGGTGTGATTTGATTTTCGTCTAGAACATCAAAAATCCTTCAGGATGCTCCAAAATGACTCATCTATATCTATAATGATAGATCTTGATTAGGAATATCTTTTTCTAGTACAAGTCAAGTATCTATTTTGAACCCTTGATCGATTTTGGGGGTTGGGAAGGATCAGGTGATGGTTTTGGGTGTGATTTGATTTTCGTCTAGAACATCAAAAATCCTTCAGGATGCTCCAAAATGACTCATCTATATCTATAGTGATAGATCTTGATTAGGAGTATCTTTTTCTAGTACAAGTCAAGTATCTATTTTGAACCCTTGATCGATTTTGGGGGTTGGGAAGGATCAGGTGATGGTTTTGGGTGTGATTTGATTTTCGTCTAGAACATCAAAAATCCTTCAGGATGCTCCAAAATGACTCATCTATATCTATAATGATAGATCTTGATTAGGAGTATCTTTTTCTAGTACAAGTCAAGTATCTATTTTGAACCCTTGATCGATTTTGGGGGTTGGGAAGGATCAGGTGATGGTTTTGGGTGTGATTTGATTTTCGTCTAGAACATCAAAAATCCTTCAGGATGCTCCAAAATGACTCATCTATATCTATAATGATAGATCTTGATTAGGAGTATCTTTTTCTAGTACAAGTCAAGTATCTATTTTGAACCCTTGATCGATTTTGGGGGTTGGGAAGGATCAGGTGATGGTTTTGAGTGTGATTTGATTTTCGTCTAGAACATCAAAAATCCTTCAGGATGCTCCAAAATGACTCATCTATATCTATAATGATAGATCTTGATTACTAGTATCTTTTTCTAGTACAAGTCAAGTATCTATTTTGAACCCTTGATCGTTTTTGGGGGTTGGGAAGGATCAGGTGATGGTTTTGGGTGTGCTTTGATTTTCGTCTAGAACATCAAAAATCCTTCAGGATGCTCCAAAATGACTCATCTATATCTATAATGATAGATCTTGATTAGGAGTATCTTTTTCTAGTACAAGTCAAGTATCTATTTTGAACCCTTGATCGATTTTGGGGGTTGGGAAGGATCAGGTGATGGTTTTGGGTGTGATTTGATTTTCGTCTAGAACATCAAAAATCCTTCAGGATGCTCCAAAATGACTCATCTATATCTATAATGATAGATCTTGATTAGGAGTATCTTTTTCTAGTACAAGTCAAGTATCTATTTTGAACCCTTGATCGATTTTGGGGGTTGAGAAGGATCAGGTGATGGTTTTGGGTGTGATTTGATTTTCGTCTAGAACATCAAAAACCCTTTAGGATGCTCCAAAATGACTCATCTATATCTATAATGATAGATCTTGATTAGGAGTATCTTTTTCTAGTACAAGTCAAGTATCTATTTTGAACCCTTGATCGATTTTGGGGGTTGGGAAGGATCAGGTGATGGTTTTGGGTGTGATTTGATTTTCGTCTAGAACATCAAAAATCCTTCAGGATGCTCCAAAATGACTCATCTATATCTATAATGATAGATCTTGATTAGGAGTATCTTTTTCTAGTACAAGTCAAGTATCTATTTTGAACCCTTGATCGTTTTTGGGGGTTGAGAAGGATCAGGTGATGGTTTTGGGTGTGATTTGATTTTCGTCTAGAACATTAAAAATCCTTCAGGATGCTCCAAAATGACTCATCTATATCTATAATGATAGATCTTGATTAGGAGTATCTTTTTCTAGTACAAGTCAAGTATCTATTTTGAACCCTTGATCGATTTTGGGGGTTGGGAAGGATCAGGTGATGGTTTTGGGTGTGATTTGATTTTCGTCTAGAACATCAAAAATCCTTCAGGATGCTCCAAAATGACTCATCTATATCTATAATGATAGATCTTGATTAGAAGTATCTTTTTCTAGTACAAGTCAAGTATCTATTTTGAACCCTTGATCGATTTTGGGGGTTGGGAAGGATCAGGTGATGGTTTTGGGTGTGATTTGATTTTCGTCTAGAACATCAAAAATCCTTCAGGATGCTCCAAAATGACTCATCTATATCTATAATGATAGATCTTGATTAGGAGTATCTTTTTCTAGTACAAGTCAAGTATCTATTTTGAACCCTTGATCGATTTTGGGGGTTGGGAAGGATCAGGTGATGGTTTTGGGTGTGATTTGATTTTCGTCTAGAACATCAAAAATCCTTTAGGATGCTCCAAAATGACTCATCTATATCTATAGTGATAGATCTTGATTAGGAGTATCTTTTTCTAGTACAAGTCAAGTATCTGTTTTGAACGATTGATCGATTTTGGGGGTTGGGAAGGATCAGGTGATGGTTTTGGGTGTGATTTGATTTTCGTCTAGAACATCAAAAATCCTTCAGGATGCTCCAAAATGACTCATCTATATCTATAATGATAGATCTTGATTAGGAGTATCTTTTTCTAGTACAAGTCAAGTATCTATTTTGAACCCTTGATCGATTTTGGGGGTTGGGAAGGATCAGGTGATGGTTTTGGGTGTGATTTGATTTTCGTCTAGAACATCAAAAATCCTTCAGGATGCTCCAAAATGACTCATCTATATCTATAATGATAGATCTTGATTAGGAGTATCTTTTTCTAGTACAATTCAAGTATCTATTTTGAACCCTTGATCGATTTTGGGGGTTGGGAAAGATCAGGTGATGGTTTTGAGTGTGATTTGATTTTCGTCTAGAACATCAAAAATCCTTCAGGATGCTCCAAAATGACTCATATATATCTATAATGATAGATCTTGATTACTAGTATCTTTTTCTAGTACAAGTCAAGTATCTATTTTGAACCCTTGATCGTTTTTGGGGGTTGGGAAGGATCAGGTGATGGTTTTGGGTGTGATTTGATTTTCGTCTAGAACATCAAAAATCCTTCAGGATGCTCCAAAATGACTCATCTATATCTATAATGATAGATCTTGATTAGGAGTATCTTTTTCTAGTACAAGTCAAGTATCTATTTTGAACCCTTGATCGATTTTGGGGGTTGGGAAGGATCAGGTGATGGTTTTGGGTGTGATTTGATTTTCGTCTAGAACATCAAAAATCCTTCAGGATGCTCCAAAATGACTCATCTATATCTATAATGATAGATCTTGATTAGGAGTATCTTTTTCTAGTACAAGTCAAGTATCTATTTTGAACCCTTGATCGATTTTGGGGGTTGGGAAGGATCAGGTGATGGTTTTGGGTGTGATTTGATTTTCGTCTAGAACATCAAAAACCCTTCAGGATGCTCCAAAATGACTCATCTATATCTATAATGATAGATCTTGATTAGGAGTATCTTTTTCTAGTACAAGTCAAGTATCTATTTTGAACCCTTGATCGATTTTGGGGGTTGGGAAGGATCAGGTGATGGTTTTGGGTGTGATTTGATTTTCGTCTAGAACATCAAAAATCCTTCAGGATGCTCCAAAATGACTCATCTATATCTATAATGATAGATCTTGATTAGGAGTATCTATTTCCAGTACAAGTCAAGTATCTATTTTGAACCCTTGATCGATTTTGGGGGTTGGGAAGGATCAGGTGATGGTTTTGGGTGTGATTTGATTTTCGTCTAGAACATCAAAAATCCTTCAGGATGCTCCAAAATGACTCATCTATATCTATAATGATAGATCTTGATTAGGAGTATCTTTTTCTAGTACAAGTCAAGTATCTATTTTGAACCCTTGATCGATTTTGGGGGTTGGGAAGGATCAGGTGATGGTTTTGGGTGTGATTTGATTTTTGTCTAGAACATCAAAAATCCTTCAGGATGCTCCAAAATGACTCATCTATATCTATAATGATAGATCTTGATTAGGAGTATCTTTTTTCTAGTACAAGTCAAGTATCTATTTTGAGCCCTTGATCGATTTTGGGGGTTGGGAAGGATCAGGTGATGGTTTTGGGTGTGATTTGATTTTCGTCTAGAACATCAAAAATCCTTCAGGATGCTCCAAAATGACTCATCTATATCTATAATGATAGATCTTGATTAGGAGTATCTTTTTCTAGTACAAGTCAAGTATCTATTTTGAACCCTTGGTCGATTTTGGGGGTTGGGAAGGATCAGGTGATGGTTTTGGGTGTGATTTGATTTTCGTCTAGAACATCAAAAATCCTTCAGGATGCTCCAAAATGACTCATCTATATCTATAATGATAGATCTTGATTAGGAGTATATTTTTCTAGTACAAGTCAAGTATCTATTTTGAACCCTTGATCGATTTTGGGGGTTGGGAAGGATCAGGTGATGGTTTTGGGTGTGATTTGATTTTCGTCTAGAACATCAAAAATCCTTCAGGATGCTCCAAAATGACTCATCTATATCTATAATGATAGATCTTGATTAGAAGTATCTTTTTCTAGTACAAGTCAAGTATCTATTTTGAACCCTTGATCGATTTTGGGGGTTGGGAAGGATCAGGAGATGGTTTTGGGTGTGATTTGATTTTCGTCTAGAACATCAAAAATCCTTCAGGATGCTCCAAAATGACTCATCTATATCTATAATGATAGATCTTGATTAGGAGTATCTTTTTCTAGTACAAGTCAAGTATCTATTTTGAACCCTTGATCGATTTTGGGGGTTGGGAAGGATCAGGTGATGGTTTTGGGTGTGATTTGATTTTCGTCTAGAACATCAAAAAATCCTTCAGAATGCTCCAAAATGACTCATCTATATCTATAATGATAGACCTTGATTAGGAGTATCTTTTTTTAGTACAAGTCAAGTATCTATTTTGAACCCTTGATCGATTTTGGGGGTTGGGAAGGATCAGGTGATGGTTTTGGGTGTGATTTGATTTTCGTCTAGAACATCAAAAATTCTTCAGGATGCTCCAAAATGACTCATCTATATCTATAATGATAGATCTTGATTAGGAGTATCTTTTTCTAGTACAAGTCAAGTATCTATTTTGAACCCTTGATCGATTTTGGGGGTTGGGAAGGATCAGGTGATGGTTTTGGGTATGATTTGATTTTTGTCTAGAACATCAAAAATCCTTCAGGATGCTCCAAAATGACTCATCTATATCTATAATGATCGATCTTGATTAGGAGTATCTTTTTCTACTACAAGCCAAGTATCTATTTTGAACCCTTGATCGATTTTGGGGGTTGGGAAGGATCAAGTGATGGTTTTGGGTGTGATTTGATTTTCGTCTAGAACATCAAAAATCCTTCAGGATGCTCCAAAATGACTCATCTTTATCGATAATGATAGATCTTGATTAGGAGTATCTTTTTCTAGTACAAGTCAAGTATCTATTTTGAACCCTTGATCGATTTGGGGGTTGGGAAGGATCAGGTGATGGTTTTGGGTGTGATTTGATTTTCGTCTAGAACATCAAAAATCCTTCAGGATGCTCCAAAATGACTCATCTATATCTATAATGATAGATCTTGATTAGGAGTATCTTTTTCTAGTACAAGTCAAGTATCTATTTTGAACCCTTGATCGATTTTGGGGGTTGGGAAGGATCAGGTGATGGTTTTGGGTGTGATTTGATTTTCGTCTAGAACATCAAAAATCCTTCAGGATGCTCCAAAATGACTCATCTATATCTATAATGATAGATCTTGATTAGGAGTATCTTTTTCTAGTACAAGTCAAGTATCTATTTTGAACCCTTGATCGATTTTGGGGGTTGGGAAGGATCAGGTGATGGTTTTGGGTGTGATTTGATTTTCGTCTAGAACATCAAAAATCCTTCAGGATGCTCCAAAATGACTCATCTATATCTATAATGATAGATCTTGATTAGGAGTATCTTTTTCTAGTACAAGTCAAGTATCTATTTTGAACCCTTGATCAATTTTGTGGGTTGGGAAGGATCAGGTGATGGTTTTGGGTGTGATTTGATTTTCGTCTAGAACATCAAAAATCCTTCAGGATGCTCAAAAATGACTCATCTATATCTATAATGATAGATCTTGATTAGGAGTATCTTTTTCTAGTACAAGTCAAGTATCTATTTTGAACCCTTGATCGATTTTGGGGGTTGGGAAGGATCAGGTGATGGTTTTGGGTGTGATTTGATTTTCGTCTAGAACATCAAAAATCCTTCAGGATGCTCCAAAATGACTCATCTATATCTATAATGATAGATCTTGATTAGGAGTATCTTTTTCTAGTACAAGTCAAGTACCTATTTTGAACCCATGATCGATTTTGGGGATTGGGAAGGATCAGGTGATGGTTTTGGGTGTGATTTGATTTTCGTCTAGAACATCAAAAATCCTTCAGGATGCTCCAAAATGACTCATCTATATCTATAATGATAGATCTTGATTAGGAGTATCTTTTTCTAGTACAAGTCAAGTATCTATTTTGAACTCTTGATCGATTTTGGGGGTTGGGAAGGATCAGGTGATGGTTTTGGGTGTGATTTGATTTTCGTCTAGAACATCAAAAATCCTTCAGGATGCTCCAAAATGACTCATCTATATCTATAATGATAGATCTTGATTAGGAGTATCTTTTTCTAGTACAAGTCAAGTATCTTTTTTGAACCCTTGATCGATTTTGGGGGTTGGGAAGGATCAGGTGATGGTTTTGGGTGTGATTTGATTTTCGTCTAGAACATCAAAAATCCTTCAGGATGCTCCAAAATGACTCATCTATATCTATAATGATAGATCTTGATTAGGAGTATCTTTTTCTAGTACAAGTCAAGTATCTATTTTGAACCCTTGATCGATTTTGGGGGTTGGGAAGGATCAGGTGATGGTTTTTGTGTGTGATTTGATTTTTGTCTAGAACATCAAAAATCCTTCAGGATGCTCCAAAATGACTCATCTATATCTATAATGATAGATCTTGATTAGGAGTATCTTTTTCTAGTACAAGTCAAGTATCTATTTTGAACCCTTGATCGATTTTGGGGGTTGGGAAGGATCAGGTGATGGTTTTGGGTGTGATTTGATTTTCGTCTAGAACATCAAAAATCCTTCAGGATGCTCCAAAATGACTCATCTATATCTATAATGATAGATCTTGATTAGGAGTATCTTTTTCTAGTACAAGTCAAGTATCTATTTTGAACCCTTGATCGATTTTGGGGGTTGGGACAGGATCAGGTGATGGTTTTGGGGTGTGATTTGATTTTCGTCTAGAACATCAAAAATCCTTCAGGATGCTCCAAAATGACTCATCTATATCTATAATGATAGATCTTGATTAGGAGTATCTTTTTCTAGTACAAGTCAAGTATCTATTTTGAACCCTTGATCGATTTTGGGGGTTGGGAAGGATCAGGTGATGGTTTTGGGTGTGATTTGATTTTCGTCTAGAACATCAAAAATCCTTCAGGATGCTCCAAAATGACTCATCTATATCTATAATGATAGATCTTGATTAGGAGTATCTTTTTCTAGTACAAGTCAAGTATCTATTTTGAACCCTTGATCGATTTTGGGGGTTGGGAAGGATCAGGTGATGGTTTTGGGTGTGATTTGATTTTCGTCTAGAACATCAAAAATCCTTCAGGATGCTCCAAAATGACTCATCTATATCTATAATGAAAGATCTTGATTAGGAGTATATTTTTCTAGTACAAGTCAAGTATCTATTTTGAACCCTTGATCGATTTTGGGGGTTGGGAAGGATCAGGTGATGGTTTTGGGTGTGATTTGATTTTCGTCTAGAACATCAAAAATCCTTCAGGATGCTTCAAAATGACTCATCTATATCTATAATGATAGATCTTGATTAGGAGTATATTTTTCTAGTACAAGTCAAGTATCTATTTTGAACCCTTGATCGATTTTGGGGGTTGGGAAGGATCAGGTGATGGTTTTGGTTGTGATTTGATTTTCGTCTAGAACATCAAAAATCCTTCAGGATGCTCCAAAATGACTCATCTGTATCTATAATGATAGATCTTGATTAGGAGTATCTTTTTCTAGTACAAGTCAAGTATCTGTTTTGAACCCTTGATCGATTTTGGGGGTTGGGAAGGATCAGGTGATGGTTTTGGGTGTGATTTGATTTTCGTCTAGAACATCAAAAACCCTTCAGGATGCTCCAAAATGACTCATCTATATCTATAATGATAGATCTTGATTAGGAGTATCTTTTTCTCGTACAAGTCAAGTATCTATTTTGAACCCTTGATCGATTTTGGGGTTTGGGAAGGATCAGGTGATGGTTTTGGGTGTGATTTGATTTTCGTCTAGAACATCAAAAATACTTCAGATGCTCCAAAATGACTCATCTATATCTATAATGATAGATCTTGATTAGGAGTATCTTTTTCTAGTACAAGTCAAGTATCTATTTTGAACCCTTGATCGATTTTGGGGGTTGGGAAGGATCAGGTGATGGTTTTGGGTGTGATTTGATTTTCGTCTAGAACATCAAAAATCCTTCAGGATGCTCCAAAATGACTCATCTATATCTATAATGATAGATCTTGATTAGGAGTATCTTTTTCTAGTACAAGTCAAGTATCTATTTTGAACCCTTGATCGATTTTGGGGGTAGGGAAGGATCAGGTGATGGTTTTGGGTGTGATTTGATTTTCGTCTAGAACATCAAAAATCCTTCAGGATGCTCCAAAATGACTCATCTATATCTATAATTAAAGATCTTGATTAGGAGTATCTTTTTGTAGTACAAGTCAAGTATCTATTTTGAACCCTTGATCGATTTTGGGGGTTGGGAAGGATCAGGTGATGATTTTGGGTGTGATTTGATTTTCGTCTAGAACATCAAAAATTCTTCAGGATGCTCCAAAATGACTCATCTATATCTATAATGATAGATCTTGATTAGGAGTATCTTTTTCTAGTACAAGTCAAGTATCTATTTTGAACCCTTGATCGATTTTGGGGGTTGGGAAGGATCAGGTGATGGTTTTGGGTGTGATTTGATTTTCGTCTAGAACATCAAAAATCCTTCAGGATGCTCCAAAATGACTCATCTATATCTATAATGATAGATCTTGATTAGGAGTATCTTTTTTTAGTACAAGTCAAGTATCTATTTTGAACCCTTGATCGATTTTGGGGGTTGGGAAGGATCAGGTGATGGTTTTGGGTGTAATTTGATTTTCCTCTAAAACATCAAAAATCCTTCAGGATGCTCCAAAATGACTCATCTATATCTATAATGACAGATCTTGATTAGGAGTATCTTTTTCTAGTACAAGTCAAGTATCTATTTTGAACCCTTGATCGATTTTGGGGGTTGGGAAGGATCAGGTGATGGTTTTGGGTGTGATTTGATTTTCGTCTAGAACATCAAAAATCCTTCAGGATGCTCCAAAATGACTCATCTATATCTATAATGATAGATCTTGATTAGGAGTATCTTTTTCTAGTACAAGTCAAGTATCTATTTTGAACCCTTGATCGATTTTGGGGGTTGGGAAGGATCAGGTGATGGTTTTGGGTGTGATTTGATTTTCGTCTAGAACATCAAAAATCCTTCAGGATGCTCCAAAATGACTCATCTATATCTATAATGATAGATCTTGATTAGGAGTATCTTTTTCTAGTACAAGTCAAGTATCTATTTTGAACCCTTGATCGATTTTGGGGGTTGGGAAGGATCAGGTGATGGTTTTGGGTGTGATTTGATTTTCGTCTAGAACATCAAAAATCCTTCAGGATGCTCCAAAATGACTCATCTATATCTATAATGATAGATCTTGATTAGGAGTATCTTTTTCTAGTACAAGTCAAGTATCTATTTTGAACCCTTGATCGATTTTGGGGGTTGGGAAGGATCAGGTGATGGTTTTGGGTGTGATTTGATTTTCGTCTAGAACATCAAAAATCCTTCAGGATGCTCCAAAATGACTCATCTATATCTATAATGATGGATCTTGATTAGGAGTATCTTTTTCTCGTACAAGTCAAGTATCTATTTTGAACCCTTGATCGATTTTGGGGGTTGGGAAGGATCAGGTGATGGTTTTGGGTGTGATTTGATTTTCGTCTAGAACATCAAAAATCCTTCAGCATGCTCCAAAATGACTCATCTATATCTATAATGATAGATCTTGATTAGGAGTATCTTTTTCTAGTACAAGTCAAGTATCTATTTTGAACCCTTGATCGATTTTGGGGGTTGGGAAAGATCAGGTGATGGTTTTGGGTGTGATTTGATTTTCGTCTAGAACATCAAAAATCCTTCAGGATGCTCCAAAATGACTCATCTATATCTATAATGATAGATCTTGATTAGGAGTATCTTTTTCTAGTACAAGTCAAGTATCTATTTTGAACCCTTGATCGATTTTGGGGGTTGGGAAGGATCAGGTGATGGTTTTGGGTGTGATTTGATTTTCGTCTAGAACATCAAAAATCCTTCAGGGTGCTCCAAAATGACTCATCTATATCTATAATGATAGATCTTGATTAGGAGTATCTTTTTCTAGTACAAGTCAAGTATCTATTTTGAACCCTTGATCGATTTTGGGGGTTGGGAAGGATCAGGTGATGGTTTTGGGTGTGATTTGATTTTCGTCTAGAACATCAAAAATCCTTCAGGATGCTCCAAAATGACTCATCTATATCTATAATGATAGATCTTGATTAGGAGTATTTTTTTCTAGTACAAGTCAAGTATCTATTTTGAACCCTTGATCGATTTTGGGGGTTGGGAAGGATCAGGTGATGGTTTTGGGTGTGATTTGATTTTCGCCTAGAACATCAAAAATCCTTCAGGATGCTCCAAAATGACTCATCTATATCTATAATGATAGATCTTGATTAGGAGTATCTTTTTCTAGTACAAGTCAAGTATCTATTTTGAACCCTTGATCGATTTTGGGGGTTGGGAAGGATCAGGTGATGGTTTTGGGTGTGATTTGATTTTCGTCTAGAACATCAAAAATCCTTCAGCATGCTCCAAAATGACTCATCTATATCTATAATGATAGATCTTGATTAGGAGTATCTTTTTCTAGTACAAGTCAAGTATCTATTTTGAACCCTTGATCGATTTTGGGGGTTGGGAAAGATCAGGTGATGGTTTTGGGTGTGATTTGATTTTCGTCTAGAACATCAAAAAAATCCTTCAGGATGCTCCAAAATGACTCATCTATATCTATAATGATAGATCTTGATTAGGAGTATCTTTTTCTAGTACAAGTCAAGTATCTATTTTGAACCCTTGATCGATTTTGGGGGTTGGGAAGGATCAGGTGATGGTTTTGGGTGTGATTTGATTTTCGTCTAGAACATCAAAAATCCTTCAGGATGCTCCAAAATGACTCATCTATATCTATAATGATAGATCTTGATTAGGAGTATCTTTTTCTAGTACAAGTCAAGTATCTATTTTGAACCCTTGATCGATTTTGGGGGTTGGGAAGGATCAGGTGATGGTTTTGGGTGTGATTTGATTTTCGTCTAGAACATCAAAAATCCTTCAGGATGCTCCAAAATGACTCATCTATATCTATAATGATAGATCTTGATTAGGAGTATCTTTTTCTAGTACAAGTCAAGTATCTATTTTGAACCCTTGATCGATTTTGGGGGTTGGGAAGGATCAGGTGATGGTTTTGGGTGTGATTTGATTTTCGTCTAGAACATCAAAAATCCTTCAGGATGCTCCAAAATGACTCATCTATATCTATAATGATGGATCTTGATTAGGAGTATCTTTTTCTCGTACAAGTCAAGTATCTATTTTGAACCCTTGATCGATTTTGGGGGTTGGGAAGGATCAGGTGATGGTTTTGGGTGTGATTTGATTTTCGTCTAGAACATCAAAAATCCTTCAGCATGCTCCAAAATGACTCATCTATATCTATAATGATAGATCTTGATTAGGAGTATCTTTTTCTAGTACAAGTCAAGTATCTATTTTGAACCCTTGATCGATTTTGGGGGTTGGGAAAGATCAGGTGATGGTTTTGGGTGTGATTTGATTTTCGTCTAGAACATCAAAAATCCTTCAGGATGCTCCAAAATGACTCATCTATATCTATAATGATAGATCTTGATTAGGAGTATCTTTTTCTAGTACAAGTCAAGTATCTATTTTGAACCCTTGATCGATTTTGGGGGTTGGGAAGGATCAGGTGATGGTTTTGGGTGTGATTTGATTTTCGTCTAGAACATCAAAAATCCTTCAGGGTGCTCCAAAATGACTCATCTATATCTATAATGATAGATCTTGATTAGGAGTATCTTTTTCTAGTACAAGTCAAGTATCTATTTTGAACCCTTGATCGATTTTGGGGGTTGGGAAGGATCAGGTGATGGTTTTGGGTGTGATTTGATTTTCGTCTAGAACATCAAAAATCCTTCAGGATGCTCCAAAATGACTCATCTATATCTATAATGATAGATCTTGATTAGGAGTATTTTTTTCTAGTACAAGTCAAGTATCTATTTTGAACCCTTGATCGATTTTGGGGGGTTGGGAAGGATCAGGTGATGGTTTTGGGTGTGATTTGATTTTCGCCTAGAACATCAAAAATCCTTCAGGATGCTCCAAAATGACTCATCTATATCTATAATGATAGATCTTGATTAGGAGTATCTTTTTCTAGTACAAGTCAAGTATCTTTTTTGAACCCTTGATTGATTTTGGGGGTTGGAAAGGATCAGGTGATGGTTTTGGGTGTGATTTGATTTTCGTCTAGAACATCAAAAATCCTTCAGGATGCTCCAAAATGACTCATCTATATCTATAATGATAGATCTTGATTAGGAGTATCTTTTTCTAGTACAAGTCAAGTATCTATTTTGATTCCTTGATCGATTTTGGGGGTTGGGAAGGATCAGGTGATGGTTTTGGGTGTGATTTGATTTTCGTCTAGAACATCAAAAATCCTTCAGGATGCTCCAAAATGACTCATCTATATCTATAATGATAGATCTTGATTAGGAGTATCTTTTTCTAGTACAAGTCAAGTATCTATTTTGAACCCTTGATCGATTTTGGGGGTTGGGAGGATCAGGTGATGGTTTTGGGTGTGATTTGATTTTCGTCTAGAACATCAAAAATCCTTCAGGATGCTCCAAAATAACTCATCTATATCTATAATGATAGATCTTGATTAGGAGTATCTTTTTCTAGTACAAGTCAAGTATCTATTTTGATTGGGTGTGATTTGATTTTCGTCTAGAACATCAAAAATCCTTCAGGATGCTCCAAAATGACTCATCTATATCTATAATGATAGATCTTGATTAGGAGTATCTTTTTCTAGTACAAGTCAAGTATCTATTTTGAACCCTTGATCGATTTTGGGGGTTGGGAAGGATCAGGTGATGGTTTTGGGTGTGATTTGATTTTCGTCTAGAACATCAAAAATCCTTCAGGATGCTCCAAAATGACTCATCTATATCTATGATGATAGATCTTGATTAGGAGTATCTTTTTCTATTACAAGTCAAGTATCTTTTTTGAACCCTTGATCGATTTTGGGGGTTGGGAAGGATCAGGTGATGGTTTTGGGTGTGATTTGATTTTTAACTAGAACATCAAAAATCCTTCAGGATGCTCCAAAATGACTCATCTATATCTATAATGATAGATCTTGATTAGGAGTATCTTTTTCTACTACAAGTCAAGTATCTATTTTGAACCCTTGATCGATTTTGGGGGTTGGGAAGGATCAGGTGATGGTTTTGGGTGTGATTTGATTTTCGTCTAGAACATCAAAAATCCTTCAGGATGCTCCAAAATGACTCATCTATATCTATAATGATAGATCTTGATTAGGAGTATCTTTTTCTAGTACAAGTCAAGTATCTATTTTGAACCCTTGATCGATTTTGGGGGTTGGGAAGGATCAGGTGATGGTTTTGGGTGTGAATTGAATTTCGTCTAGAACATCATAAATCCTTCAAGATGCTCCAAAATGACTCATCTATATCTATAATGATAGATCTTGATTAGGAGTATCTTTTTCTAGTACAAGTCAAGTATCTATTTTGAACCCTTGATCGATTTTGGGGGTTGGGAAGGATCAGGTGATGGTTTTGGGTGTGATTTGATATTCGGCTAGAACATCAAAAATCCTTCAGGATGCTCCAAAATAACTCATCTATATCTATAATGATAGATCTTGATTAGGAGTATCTTTTTCTAGTACAAGTCAAGTATCTATTTTGAACCCTTGATCGATTTTGGGGGTTGGGAAGGATCAGGTGATGGTTTTGGGTGTGATTTGATTTTCGTCTAGAACATCAAAAATCCTTCAGCATGCTCCAAAATGACTCATCTATATCTATAATGATAGATCTTGATTAGGAGTATCTTTTTCTAGTACAAGTCAAGTATCTATTTTGAACCCTTGATCGATTTTGGGGGTTGGGAAAGATCAGGTGATGGTTTTGGGTGTGATTTGATTTTCGTCTAGAACATCAAAAATCCTTCAGGATGCTCCAAAATGACTCATCTATATCTATAATGATAGATCTTGATTAGGAGTATCTTTTTCTAGTACAAGTCAAGTATCTATTTTGAACCCTTGATCGATTTTGGGGGTTGGGAAGGATCAGGTGATGGTTTTGGGTGTGATTTGATTTTCGTCTAGAACATCAAAAATCCTTCAGGATGCTCCAAAATGACTCATCTATATCTATAATGATAAACCTTGATTAGGAGTATCTTTTTCTAGTACAAGTCAAGTATTTTTTTGAACCCTTGATCGATTTTGGGGGTTGGGAAGGATCAGGTGATGGTTTTGGGTGTGATTTGATTTTCGTCTAGAACATCAAAAATCCTTCAAGATGCTCCAAAATGACTCATCTATATCTATAATGATAGATCTTGATTAGGAGTATCTTTTTCTAGTACAAGTCAAGTATCTATTTTGAACCCTTGATCGATTTTGGGGGTTGGGAAGGATCAGGTGATGGTTTTGGGTGTGATTTGATTTTCGTCTAGAACATCAAAAATCCTTCAGGATGCTCCAAAATGACTTATCTATATCTATAATGATAGATCTTGATTAGGAGTATCTTTTTCTAGTACAAGTCAAGTATCTATTTTGAACCCTTGATCGATTTTGGGGTTGGGAAGGATCAGGTGATGGTTTTGGGTGTGATTTGATTTTCGTCTAGAACATCAAAAATCCTTCAGGATGCTCCAAAATGACTCATCTATATCTATAATGATAGATCTTGATTAGGAGTATCTTTTTCTAGTACAAGTCAAGTATCTATTTTGAACCCTTGATCGATTTTGGGGGTTGGGAAGGATCAGGTGATGGTTTTGGGTGTGATTTGATTTTCGTCTAGAACATCAAAAATCCTTCAGGATGCTCCAAAATGACTCATCTATATCTATAATGATAGATCTTGATTAGGAGATGGTTTTGGGTGTGATTTGATTTTCGTCTAGAACATCAAAAATCCTTCAGGATGCTCCAAAATGACTCATCTATATCTATAATGATAGATCTTGATTAGGAGTATCTTTTTCTAGTACAAGTCAAGTATCTATTTTGAACCCTTGATCGATTTTGGGGGTTGGGAAGGATCAGGTGATGGTTTTGGGTGTGATTTGATTTTCGTCTAGAACATCAAAAATCCTTCAGGATGCTCCAAAATGACTCATCTATATCTATAATGATAGATCTTGATAAGGAGTATCTTTTTCTAGTACAAGTCAAGTATATATTTTAAACCCTTGATCGATTTTGGGGGTTGGGAAGGATCAGGTGATGGTTTTGGGTGTGATTTGATTTTCGTCTAGAACATCAAAAATCCTTCAGGATGCTCCAAAATGACTCATCTATATCTATAATGATAGATCTTGATTAGGAGTATCTTTTTCTAGTACAAGTCAAGTATCTATTTTGAACCCTTGATCGATTTTGGGGGTTGGGAAGGATCAGGTGATGGTTTTGGGTGTGATTTCATTTTCGTCTAGAACATCAAAAATCCTTCAGGATGCTCAAAAATGACTCATCTATATCAATAATGATAGATCTTGATTAGGAGTATCTTTTTCTAGTACAAGTCAAGTATCTATTTAGAACCCTTGATCGATTTTGGGGGTTGGGAAGGATCAGGTGATGATTTTGGGTGTGATTTGATTTTCGTCTAGAACATCAAAAATTCTTCAGGATGCTCCAAAATGACTCATCTATATCTATAATGATAGATCTTGATAAGGAGTATCTTTTTCTAGTACAAGTCAAGTATCTATTTTGAACCCTTGATCGATTTTGGGGGTTGGGAAGGATCAGGTGATGGTTTTGGGTGTGATTTGATTTTCGTCTAGAACATCAAAAATCCTTCAGGATGCTCCAAAATGACTCATCTATATCTATAATGATAGATCTTGATTAGGAGTATCTTTTTCTAGTACAAGTCAAGTATCTATTTTGAACCCTTGTTCGATTTTGGGGGTTGGGAAGGATCAGGTGATGGTTTTGGGTGTGATTTGATTTTCGTCTAGAACATCAAAAATCCTTCAGGATGCTCCAAAATGACTCATCTATATCTGTAATGATAGATCTTGATTAGGCGTATCTTTTTCTAGTACAAGTCAAGTATCTATTTTGAACCCTTGATCGATTTTGGGGGTTGGGAAGGATCAGGTGATGGTTTTGGGTGTGATTTGATTTTCGTCTAGAACATCAAAAATCCTTCAGGATGCTCCAAAATGACTCATCTATATCTATAATGATAGATCTTGATTAGGAGTATCTTTTTCTAGTACAAGTCAAGTATCTATTTTGAACCCTTGATCGATTTTGGGGGTTGGGAAGGATCAGGTGTTGGTTTTGGGTGTGATTTGATTTTCGTCTAGAACATCAAAAATCCTTCAGGATGCTCCAAAATGACTCATCTATATCTATAATGATAGATCTTGATAAGGAGTATCTTTTTCTAGTACAAGTCAAGTATCTATTTTAAACCCTTGATCGATTTTGGGGTTTGGGAAGGATCAGGTGATGGTTTTGGGTGTGATTTGATTTTCGTCTAGAACATCAAAAATCCTTCAGGATGCTCCAAAATGACTCATCTATATCTTTAATGATAGATCTTGATTAGGAGTATCTTTTTCTAGTACAAGTCAAGTATCTATTTTGAACCCTTGATCGCTTTTGGGGGTTGGGAAGGATCAGGTGATGGTTTGGGTGTGATTTGATTTTCGTCTAGAACATCAAAAATCCTTCAGGATGCTCCAAAATGACTCATCTATATCTATAATGATAGATCTTGATTAGGAGTATCTTTTTCTAGTACAAGTCAAGTATCTATTTTGAACCCTTGATCGATTTTGGGGGTTGGGAAGGATCAGGTGATGGTTTGGGTGTGATTTGATTTTCGTCTAGAACATCAAAAATCCTTCAGGATGCTCCAAAATGACTCATCTATATCTATAATGATAGATCTTGATTAGGAGTATCTTTTTCTAGTACAAGTCAAGTATCTATTTTGAACCCTTGATCGATTTTGGGGGTTGGGAAGGATCAGGTGATGGTTTTGGGTGTGATTTGATTTTCGTCTAGAACATCAAAAATCCTTCAGGATGCTCCAAAATGACTCATCTATATCTATAATGATAGATCTTGATTAGGAGTATATTTTTCTAGTACAAGTCAAGTATCTATTTTGAACCCTTGATCGATTTTGGGGGTTGGGAAGGATCAGGTGATGGTTTTGGGTGTGATTTGATTTTCGTCTAGAACATCAAAAATCCTTCAGGATGCTCCAAAATGACTCATCTATATCTATAATGATAGATCTTGATTAGGAGTATCTTTTTTTAGTACAAGTCAAGTATCTATTTTGAACCCTTGATCGATTTTGGGGGTTGGGAAGGATCAGGTGATGGTTTTGGGTGTGATTTGATTTTCGTCTAGAACATCAAAAATCCTTCAGGATGCTCCAAAATGACTCATCTATATCTATAATGATAGATCTTGATTAGGAGTATCTTTTTCTAGTACAAGTCAAGTATCTATTTTGAACCCTTGATCGATTTTGGGGGTTGGGAAGGATCAGGTGATGGTTTTGGGTGTGATTTGATTTTCGTCTAGAACATCAAAAATCCTTCAGGATGCTCCAAAATGACTCATCTATATCTATAATGATAGATCTTGATTAGGAGTATCTTTTTCTAGTACAAGTCAAGTATCTATTTTGAACCCTTGATCGATTTTGGGGGTTGGGAAGGATCAGGTGATGGTTTTGGGTGTGATTTGATTTTCGTCTAGAACATCAAAAATCCTTCAGGATGCTCCAAAATGACTCATCTTTATCTATAATGATAGACCTTGATTAGGAGTATCTTTTTCTAGTACAAGTCAAGTATCTATTTTGAACCCTTGATCGATTTTGGGGGTTGGGAAGGATCAGGTGATGGTTTTGGGTGTGATTTGATTTTCGTCTAGAACATCAAAAATCCTTCAGGATGCTCCAAAATGACTCATCTATATCTATAATGATAGATCTTGATTAGGAGTATCTTTTTCTAGTACAAGTCAAGTATCTATTTTGAACCCTTGATCGATTTTGGGGTTGGGAAGGATCAGGTGATGGTTTTGGGTGTGATTTGATTTTCGTCTAGAACATCAAAAATCCTTCAGGATGCTCCAAAATGACTCATCTATATCTATAATGATAGATCTTGATTAGGAGTATCTTTTTCTAGTACAAGTCAAGTATCTATTTTGAACCCTTGATCGATTTTGGGGGTTGGGAAGGATCAGGTGATGGTTTTGGGTGTGATTTGATTTTCGTCTAGAACATCAAAAATCCTTCAGGATGCTCCAAAATGACTCATCTATATCTATAATGATAGACCTTGATTAGGAGTATCTTTTTCTAGTACAAGTCAAGTATCTATTTTGAACCCTTGATCGATTTTGGGGGTTGGGAAGGATCAGGTGATGGTTTTGGGTGTGATTTGATTTTCGTCTAGAACATCAAAAATCCTTCAGGATGCTCCAAAATGACTCATCTATATCTATAATGATAGATCTTGATTAGGAGTATCTTTTTCTAGTACAAGTCAAGTATCTATTTTGAACCCTTGATCGATTTTGGGGTTGGGAAGGATCAGGTGATGGTTTTGGGTGTGATTTGATTTTCGTCTAGAACATCAAAAATCCTTCAGGATGCTCCAAAATGACTCATCTATATCTATAATGATAGATCTTGATTAGGAGTATCTTTTTCTAGTACAAGTCAAGTATCTATTTTGAACCCTTGATCGATTTTGGGGGTTGGGAAGGATCAGGTGATGGTTTTGGGTGTGATTTGATTTTCGTCTAGAACATCAAAAATCCTTCAGGATGCTCAAAAATGACTCATCTATATCTATAATGATAGATCTTGATTAGGAGTATCTTTTTCTAGTACAAGTCAAGTATCTATTTTGAACCCTTGATCGATTTTGGGGGTTGGGAAGGATCAGGTGATGATTTTGGGTGTGATTTGATTTTCGTCTAGAACATCAAAAATTCTTCAGGATGCTCCAAAATGACTCATCTATATCTATAATGATAGATCTTGATTAGGAGTATCTTTTTCTAGTACAAGTCAAGTATCTATTTTGAACCCTTGTTCGATTTTGGGGGTTGGGAAGGATCAGGTGATGGTTTTGGGTGTGATTTGATTTTCGTCTAGAACATCAAAAATCCTTCAGGATGCTCCAAAATGACTCATCTATATCTGTAATGATAGATCTTGATTAGGCGTATCTTTTTCTAGTACAAGTCAAGTATCTATTTTGAACCCTTGATCGATTTTGGGGGTTGGGAAGGATCAGGTGATGGTTTTGGGTGTGATTTGATTTTCGTCTAGAACATCAAAAATCCTTCAGGATGCTCCAAAATGACTCATCTATATCTATAATGATAGATCTTGATTAGGAGTATCTTTTTCTAGTACAAGTCAAGTATCTATTTTGAACCCTTGATCGATTTTGGGGGTTGGGAAGGATCAGGTGTTGGTTTTGGGTGTGATTTGATTTTCGTCTAGAACATCAAAAATCCTTCAGGATGCTCCAAAATGACTCATCTATATCTATAATGATAGATCTTGATAAGGAGTATCTTTTTCTAGTACAAGTCAAGTATCTATTTTAAACCCTTGATCGATTTTGGGGTTTGGGAAGGATCAGGTGATGGTTTTGGGTGTGATTTGATTTTCGTCTAGAACATCAAAAATCCTTCAGGATGCTCCAAAATGACTCATCTATATCTTTAATGATAGATCTTGATTAGGAGTATCTTTTTCTAGTACAAGTCAAGTATCTATTTTGAACCCTTGATCGCTTTTGGGGGTTGGGAAGGATCAGGTGATGGTTTTGGGTGTGATTTGATTTTCGTCTAGAACATCAAAAATCCTTCAGGATGCTCCAAAATGACTCATCTATATCTATAATGATAGATCTTGATTAGGAGTATCTTTTTCTAGTACAAGTCAAGTATCTATTTTGAACCCTTGATCGATTTTGGGGGTTGGGAAGGATCAGGTGATGGTTTTGGGTGTGATTTGATTTTCGTCTAGAACATCAAAAATCCTTCAGGATGCTCCAAAATGACTCATCTATATCTATAATGATAGATCTTGATTAGGAGTATCTTTTTCTAGTACAAGTCAAGTATCTATTTTGAACCCTTGATCGATTTTGGGGGTTGGGAAGGATCAGGTGATGGTTTTGGGTGTGATTTGATTTTCGTCTAGAACATCAAAAATCCTTCAGGATGCTCCAAAATGACTCATCTATATCTATAATGATAGATCTTGATTAGGAGTATATTTTTCTAGTACAAGTCAAGTATCTATTTTGAACCCTTGATCGATTTTGGGGGTTGGGAAGGATCAGGTGATGGTTTTGGGTGTGATTTGATTTTCGTCTAGAACATCAAAAATCCTTCAGGATGCTCCAAAATGACTCATCTATATCTATAATGATAGATCTTGATTAGGAGTATCTTTTTTTAGTACAAGTCAAGTATCTATTTTGAACCCTTGATCGATTTTGGGGGTTGGGAAGGATCAGGTGATGGTTTTGGGTGTGATTTGATTTTCGTCTAGAACATCAAAAATCCTTCAGGATGCTCCAAAATGACTCATCTATATCTATAATGATAGATCTTGATTAGGAGTATCTTTTTCTAGTACAAGTCAAGTATCTATTTTGAACCCTTGATCGATTTTGGGGGTTGGGAAGGATCAGGTGATGGTTTTGGGTGTGATTTGATTTTCGTCTAGAACATCAAAAATCCTTCAGGATGCTCCAAAATGACTCATCTATATCTATAATGATAGATCTTGATTAGGAGTATCTTTTTCTAGTACAAGTCAAGTATCTATTTTGAACCCTTGATCGATTTTGGGGGTTGGGAAGGATCAGGTGATGGTTTTGGGTGTGATTTGATTTTCGTCTAGAACATCAAAAATCCTTCAGGATGCTCCAAAATGACTCATCTATATCTATAATGATAGATTTTGATTAGGAGTACCTTTTTCTAGTCCAAGTCAAGTATCTATTTTGAACCCTTGATCGATGTTGGGGGTTGGGAAGGATCAGGTGATGGTTTTGGGTGTGATTTGATTTTCGTCTAGAACATCAAAAATCCTTCAGGATGCTCCAAAATGACTCATCTATATCTATAATGATAGATCTTAATTAGGAGTATCTTTTTCTAGTACAAGTCAAGTATCCATTTTGAACCCTTGATGGCTTTAGGGGGTTGGGAAGGATCAGGTGATGGTTTTGGGTGTGATTTGATTTCGTCTAGAACATCAAAAATCCTTCAGGATGCTCCAAAATGACTCATCTATATCTATAATGATAGATCTTGATTAGGAGTATCTTTTTCTAGTACAAGTCAAGTATCTATTTAGAAAGCTTGATCGATTTTGGGGGTTGGGAAGGATCAGGTGATGGTTGTGGGTGTGATTTGATTTTCGTCTAGAACATCAAAAATCCTTCAGGATGCTCCAAAATGACTCATCTATATCTATAATGATAGATCTTGTTAAAATTGTATTATTATATTAAGTACTTTTTGTTACCACTGTACCTACACTTCTTGTTTGTACATAACTTTCGGAGTTCTTTATATAACTCCCTACTCATGTACCAATTCTGTTGTTACATAATGTTAATAAGCTTCTTAATAAATTACCACTACTTGCTGTGAATCTTCTTAAGCGAACGGTCGTCTTTTTATTCTGCTAAGTTTAACAGGTTATGGGCCCAGTTACCCAAGAACGCGTTTAAGATTTTTCTGTCAAAAATAGTTAAGAGAAATTATTGATATTAAAAGTTTCGCGAAAAATATAAATTATTTTGATATCGTGTTAGATACTTTTGTTTTGAAGAATAATTTCTAAGATGGACAGTGATTATGCAAAAATTGCAATGCTCAGAACAATGGAACATTTGGAAGTTCCAAGTAAAAATTATTCTAAACGCGAGCGATTTATTCGAGGTGGTAAATGGGGAAGAGGTGATCCCGGAAGACACTGAAGTTGTAAAGCTGAGGGCATGGCGTATCAAAGATCGTAAGGCTCAGAAAATCATTGCAACGTGTGTCGGACAGCAGCCCCTCGTTCACATTATGAACTGTTCGACGTCTGGTGACATGTGGAACAAATTGTGTTCAGTTTACGAGCAGAAATCAAGCGCAAGTATAAGTTTACTTCAACAGCGTTTCTATAGCTTTCAAAAAGATCCAGCGGATGACATGGCCAGTGGCCACGCACATGAGCAAATTAGAAAGCTTAGTGCAGCAGCTAGGACGTTGGAGAAGTGGTTTCTCCGTCCATGCCTATTGCAAAAATTTTAATGACTCTGCCCAGTCGCTTCTCCTATTTTTGCAGTGCTTGGGAGTCCACAGACATTAAAAGCCGAACAATTGAAAATCTGAGGTCACGTCTCATCATGGAAGAAACCCGGTTAAACGCACTGGACCACGCGGCATCGTCATCAGCACCTATTGAGGAAAGTAGCGCACTTGTCGCACGCAAAGCTCATGGACAAAAGTTTCATCAAAATACTCGGAGTAAGAAAAAACGTCCAGGTAAGTGCTTTGCATGTAATCAGTATGGACATTGGAAGACCGATTGCCCAAATAAAAATAAACGTTTAAATTATGCAAACAAAGAAGAGAATAGTGATAGCGATTGCGATGCTTTGGTTTGCTCTACAGTAAATTCTAATTTGGTAATCGGTGCAGATGACTGGGTACTAGACTCAGGCGCAAGTGAGCATATGACTTCTCGAAGAGAATGGTTTAGTGAATATGTAGATCTTGAGGAGCCGGTTCCGATAACGATAGGGAATGGAAGTATAATTCAAGCACGTGGTAGAGGTTCAATCAAAATATTAGCTTTCAATGATCAGGAATGGGTTGAAAAGAAACTTGTTGACGTGTACTTTGTTCCTGATGTCAAAATAAATTTGTTTTCTTCTGGTAGTGCTCTCGACAAGAATTACACTCTAACTTCATCTAGAGACAAATGCAAAATTGTAAAGGCTTATGGTGCTGTTGTTGCTGTAGGCATTCGCTCAAATCGTTTATTTAAAATGTTGTTCAAGGTAGTGGATCCACAAAATTTACATTCAGCTTGTATTTCATTGAAGGCTGAACCACTGAAAATCTGGCATGAGCGCCTTGGCCACATGTGTGCTGGTCAAATAAGAAGTTTCCTAAAATCTAATGAAATTCAATTTTCTGATGAATTAAATTTTTTCTGTGATGCTTGTGCAATTGGAAAAATGCATAGACTCCCTTTTCCAAAAAGTAGTTCTCGTGCTAAAGAGGCTGGTGAATTGGTGCATACAGACCTGTGTGCCCCAATGCAAGTGTCATCAATTGCTGGGTCAAAATATTTTTGTCTTTTCAAAGACGACTACTCCCACTTCAGGGTCATTTACTTTATTAATGAGAAATCGCAAGCTTGTGCGATGATTGAAAAATACATAAACTTTGTCCGTTCTCAGTTTGATCGTCATATTAAAATTCTCCGATCTGATAATGGCTTAGAATTTAAAAATAAAGAAGTTCAAAGCTTGCTTCAACGCCATGGAATCTGCCATCAGACCAGTGTCCCTTATACACCTCAGCAAAATGGCAGAGCAGAGCGAGATATGCGGTTTATAGTTGAAACAGCAAGAACTATGCTCCATGCTAAGAATTTGCCACTTAAACTTTGGGCTGAAGCGGTTAATATGGCTGCCTTCATAATAAACCGATTTGGACCTAGTCCTGACAAGTCAAAAACTCCCTATGAATTGTTTTACAATAGAAAAATGTCTTTTGACAATTTAAAAGTTTTTGGAAGCGAAGTTTTTGTACACATACCAAAAGAAAAAAGACAGAAATTAGATAAAAAGTCAGAACCAGGAATTTTTGTTGGATACCCCGACAATGTTAAAGGTTACCGTGTATGGTTTCAAAAATTAAACAAAATAGAAATATCAAGAGATGTGTTGTTCAAAGAATTCTCAGTAGTCGATATAAATTCAAACCGCCCCCATCTTATAGAGGAAAATCATGTTGGAAGTTTGAAAAATGATTCAATTATTAAACCTGAAGAAATCAAGAGAAAGGCACGTATAGATGCTGAGCCCAGTAACTACCGAGAGAAACTTCGAAGTCATTCTGAAAGCGTCAAAACACTGGCTAATAAGGCGGACGGATGTATGTGTTGAGGCAAATCC
This sequence comes from Eupeodes corollae, assembly GCF_945859685.1. NCBI lineage: Eukaryota > Metazoa > Arthropoda > Insecta > Diptera > Syrphidae > Eupeodes > Eupeodes corollae. The sequence continues at coordinate 140,546 of NW_026605284.1, forward strand.
AATAGGAAGCAGCTATCGAGAAAAACTTCGTAGTCATTCCCAAAATAACTTAAAAGCAAGTTCTGGATTTTACACTAACGCCTTAGAAGGGTATGCTTTTATTTGCAGTTTTTACGAGCCAGAAACATTTCAAGATGCTCAAAAATCGGATGAAGCGGATGACTGGAACAAGGCTATGGATGAAGAGATGGAATCTCTGCGGGCTAATGGAACATGGGAGCTGGTTGACCTACCCCCAAACCGCAAAATAATCAAAAACAAATGGGTATATAAAGCGAAGTTGTCATCGGAAAATACCATTGAGAGGTACAAGGCACGTCTTGTTGCTAAAGGGTTTAATCAACAAGAAGGAATCGATTACGCAGAAACCTTTAGCCCCGTTGCAAAGTTCACATCGATTCGCACAATTTTCGCTATTGCAGCAAGTCTATGCCTAGAACTCTACCAATTCGATGTCAAGACTGCGTTCCTAAACGGTGAGCTAGACGAAGAAATCTTCATGTGCCAGCCACAGGGGTACAATGATGGTTCCGGCCGAGTTTGCAAACTTGTTAAAAGTCTTTACGGCTTGAAACAAGCCTCCAGATGTTGGAATACCAGATTCACAAGTTTATTGGCCGATTTTGGTTTTAAGATCTCTAAAGCTGACCCATGTGTCTTCGTGCTACAACACAAGCAAAGAGCTATTTATCTTGCAGTCTATATTGATGATGGTTTGCTTGCTGTGCGAGATGAACATGATATGGAGTACATCAAAAGATTTTTAACTCAACATTTCGAGATTAAACTTTTTAAAGCAAACTATTATCTTGGACTTCAAATTTTTCACAAAGCAAATGGTGGATACTTTGTTAATCAGTCAAATTATGTCGATAGGGTGCTTCGCAAGTTTAACATGTCAGATTCATGTCCAGTAACTACACCCAGTGATCTCGGAAGCAAATCTGCAATTGTAACAGAAAGTTCAATACCTGTGACCAGATTTCCTTACCGTGAAGCAGTAGGTAGCTTGATGTATTTAGCTATTGGAACAAGGGCAGACATTTCGTATGCAGTGGGAGTAGTGAGCCGTTTTTTGGATAAACCAAGTTCTGATGACGTGAAAGCCGTCAAACGAATTTTCAAATATTTAAATAAAACTAAAAATTTTGGTATATTATTTAAACCCAACGTTAATTTGAATTTTTCTATTTATAGTGATGCTGATTTTGCAGCAGATTATTCGACGAGACGTTCAACGAGTGGACAAGTTTGTCTTTTTGGAGGAAGTCCCATTTCTTGGTCGTCGAAAAGGCAACGATGTACAGCATTAAGTACAACTGAGGCAGAGTATGTAGCTGCATCGGAAGCAGTCAAGGAGTTGATGTGGCTTGACGCGCTCATACACGATCTGCTAGTTCCACAAAACACTAAACCAGTGCTATATATCGACAACCAAAGTGCTTTAAAGCTGGTGAAGAACCCCGAATATCACGCTAGAACTAAACACATCGATGTTCGTGTTCACTTCATCCGAGAGAAATTCAACGAAGGCCGATTCGAGATTTGTTTTGTGTCATCAAATGAGCAGTTAGCTGATGCTTTTACAAAGCCACTCGCAGCAGTTAAATTTCAATTATTTTGCAAAAATATTAATATTTTGAATTGTAATTAATTTATTTGTTTGCATTATAATAATAAGTGGGAGTGTTAAAATTGTATTATTATATTAAGTACTTTTTGTTACCACTGTACCTACACTTCTTGTTTGTACATAACTTTCGGAGTTCTTTATATAACTCCCTACTCATGTACCAATTCTGTTGTTACATAATGTTAATAAGCTTCTTAATAAATTTCCACTACTTGCTGTGAATCTTCTTAAGCGAACGGTCGTCTTTTTATTCTGCTAAGTTTAACAGATCTTGATTAGGAGTATCTTTTTCTAGTACAAGTCAAGTATCTATTTTGAACCCTTGATCGATTTTGGGGGTTGGGAAGGATCAGGTGATGGTTTTGGGTGTGATTTGATTTTCGTCTAGAACATCAAAAATCCTTCAGGATGCTCCAAAATGACTCATCTATATCTATAATGATAGATCTTGATTAGGAGTATCTTTTTCTAGTACAAGTCAAGTATCTATTTTGAACCCTTGATCGATTTTGGTGGTTGGGAAGGATCAGGTGATGGTTTTGGGTGTGATTTGATTTTCGTCTAGAACTTCAAAAATCCTTCAGGATGCTCCAAAATGACTCATCTATATCTATAATGATAGATCTTGATTAGGAGTATCTTTTTCTAGTACAAGTCAAGTATTTATTTTGAACCCTTGATCGATTTTGGGGGTTGGGAAGGATCAGGTGATGGTTTTGGGTGTGATTTGATTTTCGTCTAGAACATCAAAAATAATTCAGGATGCTCCAAAATGACTCATCTATATCTATAATGATAGATCTTGATTAGGAGTATCTTTTTCTAGTACAAGTCAAGTATCTATTTTGAACCCTTGATCGATTTTGGGGGTTGGGAAGTATCAGGTGATGGTTTTGGGTGTGATTTGATTTTCGTTTAGAACATCAAAAATCCTTCAGGATGCTCCAAAATGACTCATCTATATCTATAATGATAGATCTTGATTAGGAGTATCTTTTTCTAGTACAAGTCAAGTATCTATTTTTAACCCTTGATCGATTTTGGGGGTTGGGAAGGATCAGGTGATGGTTTTGGGTGTGATTTGATTTTCGTCTAGAACATCAAAAATCCTTCAGGATGCTCCAAAATGACTCATCTATATCTATAATGATAGATCTTGATTAGGAGTATCTTTTTCTAGTACAAGTCAAGTATCTATTTTGAACCCTTGATCGATTTTGGGGGTTGGGAAGGATCAGGTGATGGTTTTGGGTGTGATTTGATTTTCGTCTAGAACATCAAAAATCCTTCAGGATGCTCCAAAATGACTCATCTATATCTATAATGATAGATCTTGACTAGGAGTATCTTTTTCTAGTACAAGTCAAGTATCTATTTGGAACCCTTGATCGATTTTGGGGGTTGGAAATTATCAGGTGATGGTTTTGGGTGTGATTTGATTTTCGTCTAGAACATCAAAAAATCCTTCAGGATGCTCCAAAATGACTCATCTATATCTATAATGATAGATCTTGATTAGGAGTATCTTTTTCAAGTCCAAGCCAAGTATCTATTTTGAACCCTTGATCGATTTTGGGGGTAGGGAAGGATCAGGTGATGGTTTTGGGTGTGATTTGATTTTCGTCTAGAACATCAAAAATCCTTCAGGATGCTCCAAAATGACTCATCTATATCTATAATGATAGATCTTAATTAGGAGTATCTTTTTCTAGTACAAGTCAAGTATCTATTTGAACCCTTGATCGATTTTGGGGTTTGGGAAGGATCAGGTGATGGTTTTGGGTGTGATATGATTTTCGTCTAGAACATCAAAAATCCTTCAGGATGCTCCAAAATGACTCATCTATATCTATAATGATAGATCTTGATTAGGAGTATCTTTTTCTAGTACAAGTCAAGTATCTATTTTGAACCCTTGATCGATTTTGGGGGTTGGGAAGGATCAGGTGATGGTTTTGGGTGTGATTTGATTTTCGTCTAGAACATCAAAAATCCTTCAGGATGCTCCAAAATGACTCATCTATATCTATAATGATAGATCTTGATTAGGAGTATCTTTTCTAGTACAAGTCAAGTATCTATTTTGAACCCTTGATCGATTTTGGGGGTTGGGAAGGATCAGGTGATGGTTTTGGGTGTGATTTGATTTTCGTCTAGAACATCAAAAATCCTTCAGGATGCTCCAAAATGACTCATCTATATCTATAATGATAGATCTTGATTAGGAGTATCTTTTTCTAGTACAAGTCAAGTATCTATTTTGAACCCTTGATCGATTTTTGGGGTTGGGTGTCATTTGATTTTCGTCTAGAACATCAAAAATCCTTCAGGATGCTCCAAAATGACTCATCTATATCTATAATGATAGATCTTGATTAGGAGTATCTTTTTCTAGTACAAGTCAAGTATCTATTTTGAACCCTTGATCGATTTTGGGGGTTGAGAAGGATCAGGTGATGGTTTTGGGTGTGATTTGATTTTCGTCTAGAACATCAAAAATCCTTTAGGATGCTCCAAAATGACTCATCTATATCTATAATGATAGATCTTGATTAGGAGTATCTTTTTCTAGTACAAGTCAAGTATCTATTTTGAACCCTTGATCGATTTTGGGGGTTGGGAAGGATCAGGTGATGGTTTTGGGTGTGATTTGATTTTCGTCTAGAACATCAAAAATCCTTCAGGATGCTCCAAAATGACTCATCTATATCTATAATGATAGATCTTGATTAGGAGTATTTTTTTTCTAGTACAAGTCAAGTATTTATTTTGAACCCTTGATCGATTTTGGGGGTTGGGAAGGATCAGGTGATGGTTTTGGGTGTGATTTGATTTTCGTCTAGAACATCAAAAATCCTTCAGGATGCTCCAAAATGACTCATCTATATCTATAATGATAGATCTTGATTAGGAGTATCTTTTTCTAGTACAAGTCAAGTAATTATTTTTGAAGCCTTGACCGAATTTGGGGTTGGGAAGGATCAGGTGATGGTTTTGGGTGTGATTTGATTTTCGTCTAGAACATCAAAAATCCTTCAGGATGCTCCAAAATGACTCATCTATATCTATAATGATAGATCTTGATTAGGAGTATCTTTTTCTAGTACAAGTCAAGTATCTATTTGAACCCTTGATCGATTTTGGGGGTTGGGAAGGATCAGGTGATGGTTTTGGGTGTGATTTGATTTTCGTCTAGAACATCAAAAATCCTTCAGGATGCTCCAAAATGACTCATCTATATCTATAATGATAGATCTTGATTAGGAGTATCTTTTTCTAGTACAAGTCAAGTATCTATTTTGAACCCTTGATCGATTTTGGGGGTTGGGAAGGATCAGGTGATGGTTTTGGGTGTGATTTGATTTTCGTCTAGAACATCAAAAATCCTTCAGGATGCTCCAAAATGACTCATCTATATCTATAATGATAGATCTTGATTAGGAGTATCTTTTTCTAGTACAAGTCAAGTATCTATTTTGAACCCTTGATCGATTTTGGGGGTTGGGAAGGATCAGGTGATGGTTTTGGGTGTGATTTGATTTTCGTCTAGAACATCAAAAATCCTTCAGGATGCTCCAAAATGACTCATCTATATCTATAATGATAGATCTTGATTAGGAGTATCTTTTTCTAGTACAAGTCAAGTATCTATTTTGAACCCTTGATCGATTTTGGGGGTTGGGAAGGATCAGGTGATGGTTTTGGGTGTGATTTGATTTTCGTCTAGAACATCAAAAATCCTTCAGGATGCTCCAAAATGACTCATCTATATCTATAATGATAGATCTTGATTAGGAGTATCTTTTTCTAGTACAAGTCAAGTATCTATTTTGAACCCTTGATCGATTTTGGGGGTTGGGAAGGATCAGGTGATGGTTTTGGGTGTGATTTGATTTTCGTCTAGAACATCAAAAATCCTTCAGGATGCTCCAAAATGACTCATCTATATCTATAATGATAGATCTTGATTAGGAGTATCTTTTTCTAGTACAAGTCAAGTATCTATTTTAAACCCTTGATCGATTTTGGGGGTTGGAAGGATCAGGTGATGGTTTTGCGTGTGATTTGATTTTCGTCTAGAACAACAAAAATCCTTCAGGATGCTCCAAAATGACTCATCTATATCTATAATGATAGATCTTGATTAGGAATATCTTTTTCTAGTACAAGTCAAGTATCTATTTTGAACCCTTGATCGATTTTGGGGGTTGGGAAGGATCAGGTGATGGTTTTGGGTGTGATTTGATTTTCGTCTAGAACATCAAAAATCCTTCAGGATGCTCCAAAATGACTCATCTATATCTATAATGATAGATCTTGATTAGGAGTATCTTTTTCTAGTACAAGTCAAGTATCTATTTTGAACCCTTGATCGATTTTGGGGGTTGGGAAGGATCAGGTGATGGTTTTGGGTGTGATATGATTTTCGTCTAGAACATCAAAAATCCTTCAGGATGCTCCAAAATGACTCATCTATATCTATAATGATAGATCTTGATTAGGAGTATCTTTTTCTAGTACAAGTCAAGTATCTATTTTGAACCCTTGATCGATTTTGGGGGTTGGGAGGATCAGGTGATGGTTTTGGGTGTGATTTGATTTTCGTCTAGAACATCAAAAATCCTTCAGGATGCTCCAAAATGACTCATTTATATCCATAATGATAGATCTTGATTAGGAGTATCTTTTTCTAGTACAAGTCAAGTATCTATTTTGAACCCTTGATCGATTTTGGGGGTTGGGAAGGATCAGGTGATGGTTTTGGGTGTGATTTGATTTTCGTCTAGAACATCAAAAATCCTTCAGGATGCTCCAAAATGACTCATCTATATCTATAATGATAGATCTTGATTAGAAGTATCTTTTTCTAGTACAAGTCAAGTATCTATTTTGAACCCTTGATCGATTTTGGGGGTTGGGAAGGATCAGGTGATGGTTTTGGGTGTGATTTGATTTTCGTCTAGAACATCAAAAATCCTTCAGGATGCTCCAAAATGACTCATCTATATCTATAATGATAGATCTTGATTAGGAGTATCTTTTTCTAGTACAAGTCAAGTATCTATTTTGAACCCTTGATCGATTTTTGGGGTTGGGTGTCATTTGATTTTCGTCTAGAACATCAAAAATCCTTCAGGATGCTCCAAAATGACTCATCTATATCTATAATGATAGATCTTGATTAGGAGTATCTTTTTCTAGTACAAGTCAAGTATCTATTTTGAACCCTTGATCGATTTTGGGGGTTGAGAAGGATCAGGTGATGGTTTTGGGTGTGATTTGATTTTCGTCTAGAACATCAAAAATCCTTCAGGATGCTCCAAAATGACTCATCTATATCTATAATGATAGATCTTGATTAGGAGTATCTTTTTCTAGTACAAGTCAAGTATCTATTTTGAACCCTTGATCGATTTTGGGGGTTGGGAAGGATCAGGTGATGGTTTTGGGTGTGATTTGATTTTCGTCTAGAACATCAAAAATCCTTCAGGATGCTACAAAATGACTCATCTATATCTATAATGATAGATCTTGATTAGGAGTATCTTTTTCTAGTACAAGTCAAGTATCTATTTTGAACCCTTGATCGATTTTGGGGGTTGGGAAGGATCAGGTGATGGTTTTGGGTGTGATTTGATTTTCGTCTAGAACATCAAAAATCCTTCAGGATGCTCCATAATGACTCATCTATATCTATAATGATAGATCTTGATTAGGAGTATCTTTTTCTAGTACAAGTCAAGTATCTATTTTGAACCCTTGATCGATTTTGGGGGTTGGAAAGGATCAGGTGATGGTTTTGGGTGTGATTTGATTTTCGTCTAGAACATCAAAAATCCTTAAGGATGCTCCAAAATAACTCATCTATATCTATAATGATAGATCTTGATTAGGAGTATCTTTTTCTAGTACAAGTCAAGTATCTATTTTGAACCCTTGATCGATTTTGGGGGTTGAGAAGGATCAGATGATGGTTTTGGGTGTGATTTGATTTTCGTCTAGAACATCAAAAATCCTTCAGGATGCTCCAAAATGACTCATCTATATCTATAATGATAGATCTTGATTAGGAGTATCTTTTTCTAGTCCAAGTCAAGTATCTATTTTGAACCCTTGATCGATTTTGGGGGTTGGGAAGGATCAGGTGATGGTTTTGGGTGTGATTTGATTTTCGTCTAGAGCATCAAAAATCCTTCAGGATGCTCCAAAATGACTCATCTATATCTATAATGATAGATCTTGATAAGGAGTACTTTTTTTAGTACAAATCAAGTATCTATTTTGAACCCTTGATCGATTTTGGGGGTTGGGAAGGATCAGGTGATGGTTTTGGGTGTGATTTGATTTTCGTCTAGAACATCAAAAATCCTTCAGGATGCTCCAAAATGACTCATCTATATCTATAATGACAGATCTTGATTAGGAGTATCTTTTTCTAGTACAAGTCAAGTACTTATTTTGAACCCTTGATCGATTTTGGGGGTTGGGAAGGATCAGGTGATGGTTTTGGGTGTGATTTGATTTTCGTCTAGAACATCAAAAATCCTTCAGGATGCTCCTAAATGACTCATCTATATCTTTAATGATAGATCTTGATTAGGAGTATCTTTTTCTTGTACAAGTCAAGTATCTATTTTGAACCCTTGATGGATTTTGGGGGTTGGGAAGGATCAGGTGATGGTTTTGGGTGTGATTTGATTTTCGTCTAGAACATCAAAAATCCTTCAGGATGCTCCAAAATGACTCATCTATATCTATAATGATAGATCTTGATTAGGAGTATCTTTTTCTAGTACAAGTCAAGTATCTATTTTGAACCCTTGATCGATTTTGGCGGTTGGGAAGGATCAGGTGATGGTTTTGGGTGTGATTTGATTTTCGTCTAGAACATCAAAAATCCTTCAGGATGCTCCAAAATGACTCATCTATATCTATAATGATAGATCTTGATTAGGAGTATCTTTTTCTAGTACAAGTCAAGTATCTATTTTGAACCCTTGATCGATTTTGGGGGTTGGGAAGGATCAGGTGATGGTTTTGGGTGTGATTTGATTTTCGTCTAGAACATCAAAAATCCTTCAGGATGCTCCAAAATGACTCATCTATATCTATAATGATAGATCTTGATTAGGAGTATCTTTTTCTAGTACAAGTCAAGTATCTATTTTGAACCCTTGATCGATTTTGGGGGTTGGGAAGGATCAGGTGATGGTTTTGGGTGTGATTTGATTTTCGTCTAGAACATCAAAAATCCTTCAGGATGCTCCAAAATGACTCATCTATATCTATAATGATAGATCTTGATTAGGAGTATCTTTTTCTAGTACAAGTCAAGTATCTATTTTGAACCCTTGATCGATTTTGGGGGTTGGGAAGGATCAGGTGATGGTTTGGGTGTGATTTGATTTTCGTCTAGAACATCAAAAATCCTTCAGGATGCTCCAAAATGACTCATCTATATCTATAATGATAGATCTTGATTAGGAGTATCTTTTTCTAGTACAAGTCAAGTATCTATTTTGAACCCTTGATCGATTTTGGCGGTTGGGAAGGATCAGGTGATGGTTTTGGGTGTGATTTGATTTTCGTCTAGAACATCAAAAATCCTTCAGGATGCTCCAAAATGACTCATCTATATCTATAATTATAGATCTTGCTTAGGAGTATCTTTTTCTAGTACAAGCCAAGTATCTATTTTGAACCCTTGATCGATTTTGGGGGTTGGGAAGGATCAGGTGATGGTTTTGGTTGTGATTTGATTTTCGTCTAGAACATCAAAAATCCTTCAGGATGCTCCAAAATGACTCATCTATATCTATAATGATAGATCTTGATTAGGAGTATCTTTTTCTAGTACAAGTCAAGTATCTATTTTGAACCCTTGATCGATTTTGGGGGTTGGGAAGGATCAGATGATGGTTTTGGGTGTGATTTGATTTTCGTCTAGAACATCAAAAATCCTTCAGGATGCTCCAAAATGACTCATCTATATCTATAATGATAGATCTTGATTAGGAGTATCTTTTTCTAGTCCAAGTCAAGTATCTATTTTGAACCCTTGATCGATTTTGGGGGTTGGGAAGGATCAGGTGATGGTTTTGGGTGTGATTTGATTTTCGTCTAGAACATCAAAAATCCTTCAGGATGCTCCAAAATGACTCATCTATATCTATAATGATAGATCTTGATAAGAAGTACCTTTTTTAGTACAAGTCAAGTATCTATTTTGAACCCTTGATCGATTTTGAGGGTTGGGAAGGATCAGGTGATGGTTTTGGGTGTGATTTGATTTTCGTCTAGAACATCAAAAATCCTTCAGGATGCTCCAAAATGACTCATCTATATCTATAATGACAGATCTTGATTAGGAGTATCTTTTTCTAGTACAAGTCAAGTACTTATTTTGAACCCTTGATCGATTTTGGGGGTTGGGAAGGATCAGGTGAGGGTTTTGGGTGTGATTTGATTTTCGTCTAGAACATCAAAAATCCTTCAGGATGCTCCAAAATGACTCATCTATATCTATAATGATAGATCTTGATTAGGAGTATCTTTTTCTAGCACAAGTCAAGTATCTATTTTGAACCCTTGATCGATTTTGGGGGTTGGGAAGGATCAGGTGATGGTTTTGGGTGTGATTTGATTTTCGTCTAGAACATCAAAAATCCTTCAGGATGCTCCAAAATGACTCATCTATATCTATAATGATAGATCTTGATTAGGAGTATCTTTTTCTAGTACAAGTCAAGTATCTTTTTTGAACCCTTGATCGATTTTGGGGGTTGGGAAGGATCAGGTGATGGTTTTGGGTGTGATTTGATTTTCGTCTAGAACATCAAAAATCCTTCAGGATGCTCCAAAATGACTCATCTATATCTATAATGATAGATCTTGATTAGGAGTATCTTTTTCTTGTACAAGTCAAGTATCTATTTTGAACCCTTGATCGATTTTGGGGGTTGGAAAGGATCAGGTGATGGTTTTGGGTGTGATTTGATTTTCGTCTAGAACATCAAAAATCCTTCAGGATGCTCCAAAATGATTCATCTATATCTATAATGATAGACCTTGATTAGGAGTATCTTTTTCTTGTACAAGTCAAGTATCTATTTTGAACCCTTGATCGATTTTGGGGGTTGGGAAGGATCAGGTGATGGTTTTGGGTGTGATTTGATTTTCGTCTAGAACATCAAAAATCCTTCAGGATGCTCCTAAATGACTCATCTATATCTTTAATGATAGATCTTGATTAGGAGTATCTTTTTCTTGTACAAGTCAAGTATCTATTTTGAACCCTTGATGGATTTTGGGGGTTGGGAAGGATCAGGTGATGGTTTTGGGTGTGATTTGATTTTCGTCTAGAACATCAAAAATCCTTCAGGATGCTCCAAAATGACTCATCTATATCTATAATGATAGATCTTGATTAGGAGTATCTTTTTCTAGTACAAGTCAAGTATCTATTTTGAACCCTTGATTGATTTTGGGGGTTGGGAAGGATCAGGTGATGGTTTTGGGTGTGATTTGATTTTCGTCTAGAACATCAAAAATCCTTCAGGATGCTCCAAAATGACTCATCTATATCTATAATGATAGATCTTGATTAGGAGTATCTTTTCCTAGTACAAGTCAAGTATCTATTTTGAACCCTTGATCGATTTTGGGGGTTGGGAAGGATCAGGTGATGGTTTTGGGTGTGATTTGATTTTCGTCTAGAACATCAAAAATCCTTCAGGATGCTCCAAAATGACTCATCTATATCTATAATGATAGATCTTGATTAGGAGTATCTTTTTCTAGTACAAGTCAAGTATCTATTTTGAACCCTTGATCGATTTTGGGGGTTGGGAAGGATCAGGTGATGGTTTTGGGTGTGATTTGATTTTCGTCTAGAACATCAAAAATCCTTCAGGATGCTCCAAAATGACTCATCTATATCTATAATGATAGATCTTGATTAGGAGTATCTTTTTGAAGTACAAGTCAAGTATCTTTTTTGAACCCTTGATCGATTTTGGTGGTTGGGAAGGATCAGGTGATGGTTTTGGGTGTGATTTGATTTTCGTCTAGAACATCAAAAATCCTTCAGGATGCTCCAAAATGACTCATCTATATCTATAATGATAGAACTTGATTAGGAGTATCTTTTTCTAGCACAAGTCAAGTATCTATTTTGAACCCTTGATCGATTTTGGGGGTTGGGAAGGATCAGGTGATGGTTTTGGGTGTGATTTGATTTTCGTCTAGAACATCAAAAATCCTTCAGGATGCTCCAAAATGACTCATCTATATCTATAATTATAGATCTTGCTTAGGAGTATCTTTTTCTAGTACAAGCCAAGTATCTATTTTGAACCCTTGATCGATTTTGGGGGTTAGGAAGGATCAGGTGATGGTTTTGGTTGTGATTTGATTTTCGTCTAGAACATCAAAAATTCTTCAGGATGCTCCAAAATGACTCATCTATATCTATAATGATAGATCTTGATTAGAAGTATCTTTTTCTAGTACAAGTCAAGTATCTATTTTGAACCCTTGATCGATTTTGGGGGTTGGGAAGGATCAGGTGATGGTTTTGGGTGTGATTTGATTTTCGTCTAGAACATCAAAAATCCTTCAGGATGCTCCAAAATGACTCATCTATATCTATAATGATAGATCTTGATTAGGAGTATCTTTTTCTAGTACAAGTCAAGTATCTATTTTGAACCCTTGATCGATTTTGGGGGTTGGGAAGGATCAGGTGAGGGTTTTGGGTGTGATTTGATTTTCGTCTAGAACATCAAAAATCCTTCAGGATGCTCCAAAATGACTCATCTATATCTATAATGATAGATCTTGATTAGGAGTATCTTTTTCTAGTACAAGTCAAGTATCTATTTTGAACCCTTGATCGATTTTGGGGGTTTTGAAGGATCAGGTGATTTTTTGGGTGTGATTTGATTTTCGTCTAGAACATCAAAAATCCTTCAGGATGCTCCAAAATGACTCATCTATATCTATAATGATAGATCTTGATTAGGAGTATCTTTTTCTAGTACAAGTCAAGTATCTATTTTGAACCCTTGATCGATTTTGGCGGTTGGGAAGGATCAGGTGATGGTTTTGGGTGTGATTTGATTTTCGTCTATAACATCAAAAATCCTTCAGGATGCTCCAAAATGACTCATCTATATCTATAATGATAGAACTTGATTAGGAGTATCTTTTTCTAGTACAAGTCAAGTATCTATTTTGAACCCTTGATCGATTTTGGGGGTTGGGAAGGATCAGGTGATGGTTTTGGGTGTGATTTGATTTTCGTCTAGAACATCAAAAATCCTTCAGGATGCTCCAAAATGACTCATCTATATCTATAATTATAGATCTTGCTTAGGAGTATCTTTTTCTAGTACAAGCCAAGTATCTATTTTGAACTATGGATCGATTTGGGGGTTGGGAAGGATCAGGTGATGGTTTTGGTTGTGATTTGATTTTCGTCTAGAACATCAAAAATCCTTCAGGATGCTCCAAAATGACTCATCTATATCTATAATGATAGATCTTGATTAGGAGTATCTTTTTCTAGTACAAGTCAAGTATCTATTTTGAACCCTTGATCGATTTTGGGGGTTGGGAAGGATCAGGTGATGGTCTTGGGTGTAATTTGATTTTCGTCTAGAACATCAAAAATCCTTCAGGATGCTCCAAAATGACTCATCTATATCTATAATGATAGATCTTGATTAGGAGTATCTTTTTCTAGTACAAGTCAAGTATCTATTTTGAACCCTTGATCGATTTTGGGGGTTGGGAAGGATCAGGTGATGGTTTTGGGTGTGATTTGATTTTCGTCTAGAACATCAAAAATCCTTCAGGATGCTCCAAAATGACTCATCTACATCTATAATGATAGATCTTGATTAGGAGTATCTTTTTATAGTACAAGTCAAGTATCTATATGAACCCTTGATCAATTTTGGGGGTTGGGAAGGATCAAGTGATGGTTGTGGGTGTGATTTGATTTTCGTCTAGAACATCAAAAATCCTTCAGGATGCTCCAAAATGACTCATCTATATCTATAATGATAGATCTTGATTAGGAGTATCTTTTTCTAGTACAAGTCAAGTATCTATTTTGAACCCTTGATCGATTTTGGGGGTTGGGAAGAATCAGGTGATGGTTTTGGGTGTGATTTGATTTTCGTCTAGAACATCAAAAATCCTACAGGATGCTCCAAAATGACTCATGTATATCTATAATGATAGATCTTGATTAGGAGTATCTTTTTCTAGTACAAGTCAAGTATCTATTTTGAACCCTTGATCGATTTTGGGGGTTGGGAAGGATCAGGTGATGGTTTTGGGTGTGATTTGATTTTCGTCTAGAACATCAAAAATCCTTCAGGATGCTCCAAAATGACTCATCTATATCTATAATGATAGATCTTGATTAGGAGTATCTTTTTCTAGTACAAGTCAAGTATCTATTTTGAACCCTTGATCGATTTTGGGGGTTGGGAAGGATCAGGTGATGGTTTTGGGTGTGATTTGATTTTCGTCTAGAACATCAAAAATCCTTCAGGATGCTCCAAAATGACTCATCTATATCTATAATGATAGATCTTGATTAGGAGTATCTTTTTCTAGTACAAGTCAAGTATCTATTTTGAACTCTTGATCGATTTTGGGGGTTGGGAAGGATCAGGTGATGGTTTTGGGTGTGATTTGATTTGCGTCTAGAACATCAAAAATCCTTCAGGATGCTCCAAAATGACTCATCTATATCTATAATGATAGATCTTGATTAGGAGTATCTTTTTCTAGTACAAGTCAAGTATCAATTTTGAATCCTTGATCGATTTTGGGGGTTGGGAAATCAGGTGATGGTTTTGGTTGTGATTTGATTTTCGTCTAGAACATCAAAAATCCTTCAGGATGCTCCAAAATGACTCATCTATATCTATAATGATAGATCTTGATTAGGAGTATCTTTTTCTAGTAAAAGTCAAGTATCTATTTTGAATCATTGATCGATTTTGGGGGTTGGGAAGGATCAGGTGATGGTTTTGAGTGTGATTTGATTTTCGTCTAGAACATCAAAAATCCTTCAGGATGCTCCTAAATGACTCATCTATATCTTTAATGATAGATCTTGATTAGGAGTATCTTTTTCTTGTACAAGTCAAGTATCTATTTTGAACCCTTGATGGATTTTAGGGGTTGGGAAGGATCAGGTGATGGTTTTGGGTGTGATTTGATTTTCGTCTAGAACATCAAAAATCATTCAGGATGCTCCAAAATGACTCATCTATATCTATAATGATAGATCTTGATTAGGAGTATCTTTTTTTAGTACAAGTCAAGTATCTATTTTGAACCCTTGATCGATTTTGGGGGTTGGGAAGGATCAGGTGATGGTTTTGGGTGTGATTTGATTTTCGTCTAGAACATCAAAAATCCTTCAGGATGCTCCTAAATGACTCATCTATATCTTTAATGATAGATCTTGATTAGGAGTATCTTTTTCTTGTACAAGTCAAGTATCTATTTTGAACCCTTGATGGATTTTGGGGGTTGGGAAGGATCAGGTGATGGTTTTGGGTGTGATTTGATTTTCGTCTAGAACATCAAAAATCCTTCAGGATGCTCCAAAATGACTCATCTATATCTATAATGATAGATCTTGATTAGGAGTATCTTTTTCTAGTACAAGTCAAGTATCTATTTTGAACCCTTGATCGATTTTGGGGGTTGGGAAGGATCAGGTGATGGTTTTGGGTGTGATTTGATTTTCGTCTAGAACATCAAAAATCCTTCAGGATGCTCCAAAATGACTCATCTATATCTATAATGATAGATCTTGATTAGGAGTATCTTTTTCTAGTACAAGTCAAGTATCTATTTTGAACCCTTGATCGATTTTGGGGGTTGGGAAGGATCAGGTGATGGTTTTGGGTGTGATTTGATTTTCGTCTAGAACATCAAAAATCCTTCAGGATGCTCCAAAATGACTCATCTATATCTATAATGATAGATCTTGATTAGGAGTATCTTTTTCTAGTACAAGTCAAGTATCTATTTTGAACCCTTGATCGATTTTGGGGGTTGGGAAGGATCAGGTGATGGTTTTGGGTGTGATTTGATTTTCGTCTAGAACATCAAAAATCCTTCAGGATGCTCCAAAATGACTCATCTATATCTATAATGATAGATCTTGATTAGGAGTATCTTTTTCTAGTACAAGTCAAGTATCAATTTTGAATCCTTGATCGATTTTGGGGGTTGGGAAATCAGGTGATGGTTTTGGTTGTGATTTGATTTTCGTCTAGAACATCAAAAATCCTTCAGGATGCTCCAAAATGACTCATCTATATCTATAATGATAGATCTTGATTAGGAGTATCTTTTTCTAGTAAAAGTCAAGTATCTATTTTGAACCCTTGGTCGATTTTGGCGGTTGGGAAGGATCAGGTGATGGTTTTGAGTGTGATTTGATTTTCGTCTAGAACATCAAAAATCCTTCAGGAGGCTCCTAAATGACTCATCTATATCTTTAATGATAGATCTTGATTAGGAGTATCTTTTTCTTGTACAAGTCAAGTATCTATTTTGAACCCTTGATGGATTTTGGGGGTTGGGAAGGATCAGGTGATGGTTTTGGGTGTGATTTGATTTTCGTCTAGAACATCAAAAATCATTCAGGATGCTCCAAAATGACTCATCTATATCTATAATGATAGATCTTGATTAGGAGTATCTTTTTTTAGTACAAGTCAAGTATCTATTTTGAACCCTTGATCGATTTTGGGGGTTGGGAAGGATCAGGTGATGGTTTTGGGTGTGATTTGATTTTCGTCTAGAACATCAAAAATCCTTCAGGATGCTCCTAAATGACTCATCTATATCTTTAATGATAGATCTTGATTAGGAGTATCTTTTTCTTGTACAAGTCAAGTATCTATTTTGAACCCTTGATGGATTTTGGGGGTTGGGAAGGATCAGGTGATGGTTTTGGGTGTGATTTGATTTTCGTCTAGAACATCAAAAATCCTTCAGGATGCTCCAAAATGACTCATCTATATCTATAATGATAGATCTTGATTAGGAGTATCTTTTTCTAGTACAAGTCAAGTATCTATTTTGAACCCTTGATCGATTTTGGGGGTTGGGAAGGATCAGGTGATGGTTTTGGGTGTGATTTGATTTTCGTCTAGAACATCAAAAATCCTTCAGGATGCTCCAAAATGACTCATCTATATCTATAATGATAGATCTTGATTAGGAGTATCTTTTTCTAGTACAAGTCAAGTATCTATTTTGAACCCTTGATCGATTTTGGGGGTTGGGAAGGATCAGGTGATGGTTTTGGGTGTGATTTGATTTTCGTCTAGAACATCAAAAATCCTTCAGGATGCTCCAAAATTACTCATCTATATCTATAATGATAGATCTTGATTAGGAGTATCTTTTTCTAGTACAAGTCAAGTATCTATTTTGAACCCTTGATCGATTTTGGGGGTTGGGAAGGATCAGGTGATGGTTTTGGGTGTGATTTGATTTTCGTCTAGAACATCAAAAATCCTTCAGGATGCTCCAAAATGACTCATCTATATCTATAATGATAGATCTTGATTAGGAGTATCTTTTTCTAGTACAAGTCAAGTATCTTTTTTGAACCCTTGATCGATTTTGGGGGTTGGGAAGGATCAGGTGATGGTTTTGGGTGTGATTTGATTTTCGTCTAGAACATCAAAAATCCTTCAGGATGCTACAAAATGACTCATCTATATCTATAATAATAGAACTTGATTAGGAGTATCTTTTTCTAGCACAAGTCAAGTATCTATTTTGAACCCTTGATGGATTTTGGGGGTTGGGAAGGATCAGGTGATGGTTTTGGGTGTGATTTGATTTTCGTCTAGAACATCAAAAATCCTTCAGGATGCTCCAAAATGACTCATCTATATCTATAATGATAGATCTTGATTAGGAGTATCTTTTTCTATTACAAGTCAAGTATCTATTTTGAACCCTTGATCGATTTTGGGGGTTGGGAAGGATCAGGTGATGGTTTTGGGTGTGATTTGATTTTCGTCTAGAACATCAAAAATCCTTCAGGATGCTCCTAAATGACTCATCTATATCTTTAATGATAGATCTTGATTAGGAGTATCTTTTTCTTGTACAAGTCAAGTATCTATTTTGAACCCTTGATGGATTTTGGGGGTTGGGAAGGATCAGGTGATGGTTTTGGGTGTGATTTGATTTTCGTCTAGAACATCAAAAATCCTTCAGGATGCTCCAAAATGACTCATCTATATCTATAATGATAGATCTTGATTAGGAGTATCTTTTTCTAGTACAAGTCAAGTATCTATTTTGAACCCTTGATCGATTTTGGGGGTTGGGAAGGATCAGGTGATGGTTTTGGGTGTGATTTGATTTTCGTCTAGAACATCAAAAATCCTTCAGGATGCTCCAAAATGACTCATCTATATCTATAATGATAGATCTTGATTAGGAGTATCTTTTTCTAGTACAAGTCAAGTATCTATTTTGAACCCTTGATCGATTTTGGGGGTTGGGAAGGATCAGGTGATGGTTTTGGGTGTGATTTGATTTTCGTCTAGAACATCAAAAATCATTCAGGATGCTCCAAAATGACTCATCTATATCTATAATGATAGATCTTGATTAGGAGTATCTTTTTCTAGTACAAGTCAAGTATCTATTTTGAACCCTTGATCGATTTTGGGGGTTGGGAAGGATCAGGTGATGGTTTTGGGTGTGATTTGATTTTCGTCTAGAACATCAAAAATCCTTCAGGATGCTCCTAAATGACTCATCTATATCTTTAATGATAGATCTTGATTAGGAGTATCTTTTTCTTGTACAAGTCAAGTATCTATTTTGAACCCTTGATGGATTTTGGGGGTTGGGAAGGATCAGGTGATGGTTTTGGGTGTGATTTGATTTTCGTCGAGAACATCAAAAATCCTTCAGGATGCTCCAAAATGACTCATCTATATCTATAATGATAGATCTTGATTAGGAGTATCTTTTTCTAGTACAAGTCAAGTATCTATTTTGAACCCTTGATCGATTTTGGGGGTTGGGAAGGATCAGGTGATGGTTTTGGGTGTGATTTGATTTTCGTCTAGAACATCAAAAATCCTTCAGGATGCTCCAAAATGACTCATCTATATCTATAATGATAGATCTTGATTAGGAGTATCTTTTTCTAGTACAAGTCAAGTATCTATTTTGAACCCTTGATCGATTTTGGGGGTTGGGAAGGATCAGGTGATGGTTTTGGGTGTGATTTGATTTTCGTCTAGAACATCAAAAATCCTTCAGGATGCTCCAAAATGACTCATCTATATCTATAATGATAGATCTTGATTAGGAGTATCTTTTTCTAGTACAAGTCAAGTATCTATTTTGAACCCTTGATCGATTTTGGGGGTTGGGAAGGATCAGGTGATGGTTTTGGGTGTGATTTGATTTTCGTCTAGAACATCAAAAATCCTTCAGGATGCTCCAAAATGACTCATCTATATCTATAATGATAGATCTTGATTAGGAGTATCTTTTTCTAGTACAAGTCAAGTATCTATTTTGAACCCTTGATCGATTTTGGGGGTTGGGAAGGATCAGGTGATGGTTTTGGGTGTGATTTGATTTTCGTCTAGAACATCAAAAATCCTTCAGGATGCTCCAAAATGACTCATCTATATCTATAATGATAGAACTTGATTAGGAGTATCTTTTTCTAGCACAAGTCAAGTATCTATTTTGAACAATTGATCGATTTTGGGGGTTGGGAAGGATCAGGTGATGGTTTTGGGTGTGATTTGATTTTCGTCTAGAACATCAAAAATCCTTCAGGATGCTCCAAAATGACTCATCTATATCTATAATTATAGATCTTGCTTAGGAGTATCTTTTTCTAGTACAAGCCAAGTATCTATTTTGAACCCTTGATCGATTTTGGGGGTTGGGAAGGATCAGGTGATGGTTTTCGTTGTGATTTGATTTTCGTCTAGAACATCAAAAATCCTTCAGGATGCTCCAAAATGACTCATCTATATCTATAATGATAGATCTTGATTAGAAGTATCTTTTTCTAGTACAAGTCAAGTATCTATTTTGAACCCTTGATCGATTTTGGGGGTTGGGAAGGATCAGGTGATGGTTTTGGGTGTGATTTGATTTTCGTCTAGAACATCAAAAATCCTTCAGGATGCTCCAAAATGACTCATCTATATCTATAATGATAGATCTTGATTAGGAGTATCTTTTTCTAGTACAAGTCAAGTATCTATTTTGAACCCTTGATCGATTTTGGGGGTTGGGAAGGATCAGGTGATGGTTTTGGGTGTGATTTGATTTTCGTCTAGAACATCAAAAATCCTTCAGGATGCTCCAAAATGACTCATCTATATCTATAATGATAGATCTTGATTAGGAGTATCTTTTTCTAGTACAAGTCAAGTATCTATTTTGAACCCTTGATCGATTTTGGGGGTTGGGAAGGATCAGGTGATGGTTTGGGTGTGATTTGATTTTCGTCTAGAACATCAAAAATCCTTCAGGATGCTCCAAAATGACTCATCTATATCTATAATGATAGATCTTGATTAGGAGTATCTTTTTCTAGTACAAGTCAAGTATCTATTTTGAACCCTTGATCGATTTTGGCGGTTGGGAAGGATCAGGTGATGGTTTTGGGTGTGATTTGATTTTCGTCTAGAACATCAAAAATCCTTCAGGATGCTCCAAAATGACTCATCTATATCTATAATGATAGAACTTGATTAGGAGTATCTTTTTCTAGTACAAGTCAAGTATCTATTTTGAACCCTTGATCGATTTTGGGGGTTGGGAAGGATCAGGTGATGGTTTGGGTGTGATTTGATTTTCGTCTAGAACATCAAAAATCCTTCAGGATGCTCCAAAATGACTCATCTATATCTATAATGATAGATCTTGATTAGGAGTATCTTTTTCTAGTACAAGTCAAGTATCTATTTTGAACCCTTGATCGATTTTGGCGGTTGGGAAGGATCAGGTGATGGTTTTGGGTGTGATTTGATTTTCGTCTAGAACATCAAAAATCCTTCAGGATGCTCCAAAATGACTCATCTATATCTATAATGATAGATCTTGATTAGGAGTATCTTTTTCTAGTACAAGTCAAGTATCTATTTTGAACCCTTGATCGATTTTGGGGGTTGGGAAGGATCAGGTGATGGTTTTGGGTGTGATTTGATTTTCGTCTAGAACATCAAAAATCCTTCAGGATGCTCCAAAATGACTCATCTACATCTATAATGATAGATCTTGATTAGGAGTATCTTTTTATAGTATAAGTCAAGTATCTATTTTGAACCCTTGATCAATTTTGGGGGTTGGGAAGGATCAAGTGATGGTTGTGGGTGTGATTTGATTTTCGTCTAGACCATCAAAAATCCTTCAGGATGCTCCAAAATGACTCATCTATATCTATAATGGTAGATCTTGATTAGGAGTATCTTTTTCTAGTACAAGTCAATCTTTTTTGAACCCTTGATCGATTTTGGGGGCTGGGAAGGATCAGGTGATGGTTTTGGGTGTGATTTGATTTTCGTCTAGAACATCAAAAATCCTTCAGGATGCTCCAAAATGACTCATCTATATCTATAATGATAGAACTTGATTAATAGTATCTTTTTCTAGTACAAGTCAAGTATCTGTTTTGAACCCTTGATCGATTTTGGGGGTTGGGAAGGATCAGGTGATGGTTTGGGTGTGATTTGATTTTCGTCTAGAACATCAAAAATCCTTCAGGATGCTCCAAAATGACTCATCTATATCTATAATGATAGATCTTGATTAGGAGTATCTTTTTCTAGTACAAGTCAAGTATCTATTTTGAACCCTTGATCGATTTTGGGGGTTGGGAAGGATCAGGTGATGGTTTTGGGTGTGATTTGATTTTCGTCTAGAACATCAAAAATCCTTCAGGATGCTCCAAAATGACTCATCTATATCTATAATGATAGATCTTGATTAGGAGTATCTTTTTCTAGTACAAGTCAAGTATCTATTTTGAACCCTTGATATATTTTGGGGGTTGGGAAGGATCAGGTGATGGTTTTGGGTGTGATTTGATTTTCGTCTAGAACATCAAAAATCCTTCAGGATGCTCCAAAATGACTCATCTACATCTATAATGATAGATCTTGATTAGGAGTATCTTTTTATAGTACAAGTCAAGTATCTATTTTGAACCCTTGATCAATTTTGGGGGTTGGGAAGGATCAAGTGATGGTTGTGGGTGTGATTTGATTTTCGTCTAGAACATCAAAAATCCTTCAGGATGCTCCAAAATGACTCATCTATATCTATAATGATAGATCTTGATTAGGAGTATCTTTTTCTAGTACAAGTCAAGTATCTATTTTGAACTCTTGATCGATTTTGGGGGTTGGGAAGGATCAGGTGATGGTTTTGGGTGTGATTTGATTTTCGTCTAGAACATCAAAAATCCTACAGGATGCTCCAAAATGACTCATGTATATCTATAATGATAGATCTTGATTAGGAGTATCTTTTTCTAGTACAAGTCAAGTATCTATTTTGAACCCTTGATCGATTTTGGGGGTTGGGAAGGATCAGGTGATGGTTTTGGGTGTGATTTGATTTTCGTCTAGAACATCAAAAATCCTTCAGGATGCTCCAAAATGACTCATCTATATCTATAATGATAGATCTTGATTAGGAGTATCTTTTTCTAGTACAAGTCAAGTATCTATTTTGAACCCTTGATCGATTTTGGGGGTTGGGAAGGATCAGGTGATGGTTTTGGGTGTGATTTGATTTTCGTCTAGAACATCAAAAATCCTTCAGGATGCTCCAAAATGACTCATCTATATCTATAATGATAGATCTTGATTAGGAGTATCTTTTTCTAGTACAAGTCAAGTATCTATTTTGAACCCTTGATCGATTTTGGGGGTTGGGAAGGATCAGGTGATGGTTTTGGGTGTGATTTGATTTGCGTCTAGAACATCAAAAATCCTTCAGGATGCTCCAAAATGACTCATCTATATCTATAATGATAGATCTTGATTAGGAGTATCTTTTTCTAGTACAAGTCAAGTATCTATTTTGAACCCTTGATCGATTTTGGGGGTTGAGAAATCAGGTGATGGTTTTGGGTGTGATTTGATTTTCGTCTAGAACATCAAAAATCCTTCAGGATGCTCCAAAATGACTCATCTATATCTATAATGATAGATCTTGATTAGGAGTATCTTTTTCTAGTACAAGTCAAGTATCTATTTTGAACCCTTGATCGATTTTGGGGGTTGGAAAGGATCAGGTGATGGTTTTGGGTGTGATTTGATTTTCGTCTAGAACATCAAAAATCCTTCAAGATGCTCCAAAATGACTCATCTATATCTATAATGATAGATCTTGATTAGGAGTATCTTTTTCTAGTACAAGTCAAATATCTATTTTGAACCCTTGATCGATTTTGGGGGTTGGGAAGGATCAGGTGATGGTTTTGGGTGTGATTTGATTTTCGTCTAGAACATCAAAACTCCTTCAGGATGCTCCAAAATGACTCATCTATATCTATAATGATAGATCTTGATTAGGAGTATCTTTTTCTAGTACAAGTCAAGTATCTATTTTGAACCCTTGATCGATTTTGGGGGTTGGGAAGGATCAGGTGATGGTTTTGGGTGTGATTTGATTTTCGTCTAGAACATCAAAAATCCTTCAGGATGCTCCAAAATGACTCATCTATATCTATAATGATAGATCTTGATTAGGAGTATCTTTTTATAGTACAAGTCAAGTATCTATTTTGAACCCTTGATCGATTTTGGGGGTTGGGAAGGATCAGGTGATGGTTTTGGGTGTGATTTGATTTTCGTCTAGAACATCAAAAATCCTTCAGGATGCTCCAAAATGACTCATCTATATCTATAATGATAGATCTTGATTAGGAGTATCTTTTTCTAGTACAAGTCAAGTATCTATTTTGAACCCTTGATCGATTTTGGGGGTTGGGAAGGATCAGGTGATGGTTTTGGGTGTGATTTGATTTTCGTCTAGAACATCAAAAATCCTTCAGGATGCTCCAAAATGACTCATCTATATCTATAATGATAGATCTTGATTAGGAGTATCTTTTTCTAGTACAAGTCAAGTATCTATTTTGAACCCTTGATCGATTTTGGGGGTTGGGAAGGATCATGTGATGGTTTTGGGTGTGATTTGATTTTCGTCTAGAACATCAAAAATCCTTCAGGATGCTCCAAAATGACTCATCTATATCTATAATGATAGATCTTGATTAGGAGTATCTTTTTCTAGTACAAGTCAAGTATCTATTTTGAACCCTTGATCGATTTTGGGGGTTGGTAAGGATCAGGTGATGGTTTTGGGTGTGATTTGATTTTCGTCTAGAACATCAAAAATCCTTCAGGATGCTCCAAAATGACTCATCTGTATCTATAATGATAGATCTTGATTAGGAGTATCTTTTTCTAGTACAAGTCAAGTATCTATTTTGAACCCTTGATCGATTTTGGGGTTGGGAAGGATCAGGTGATGGTTTTGGGTGTGATTTGATTTTCGTCTAGAACATCAAAAATCCTTCAGGATGCTCCAAAATGACTCATCTATATCTATAATGATAGATCTTGATTATCTATCTTTTTCTAGTACAAGTCAAGTATCTATTTTGAACCCTTGATCGATTTTGGGGGTTGGGAAGGATCATGTGATGGTTTTGGGTGTGATTTGATTTTCGTCTAGAACATCAAAAATCCTTCAGGATGCTCCAAAATGACTCATCTATATCTATAATGATAGATCTTGATTAGGAGTATCTTTTTCTAGTACAAGTCAAGTATCTATTTTGAACCCTTGATCGATTTTGGGGGTTGGGAAGGATCAGGTGATGGTTTTGGGTGTGATTTGATTTTCGTCTAGAACATCAAAAATCCTCAAGATGCTCCAAAATGACTCATCTATATCTATAATGATAGATCTTGATTAGGAGTATCTTTTTCTAGTACAAGTCAAGTATCTATTTTGAACCCTTGATCGATTTTGGGGGTTGGGAAGGATCAGGTGATGGTTTTGGGTGTGATTTGATTTTCGTCTAGAACATCAAAAATCCTTCAGGATGCTCCAAAATGACTCATCTATATCTATAATGATAGATCTTGATTAGGAGTATCTTTTTCTAGTACAAGTCAAGTATCTAATTTGAACCCTTGATCAATTTTGGGGGTTGGGAAGGATCAGGTGATGGTTTTGGGTGTGATTTGATTTTCGTCTAGAACATCAAAAATCCTTCAGGATGCTCCAAAATGACTCATCTATATCTATAATGATAGATCTTGATTAGGAGTATCTTTTTCTAGTACAAGTCAAGTATCTATTTTGAACCCTTGATCGATTTTGGGGGTTGGAAAGGATCAGGTGATGGTTTTGGGTGTGATTTCATTTTCGTCTAGAACATCAAAAATCCTTCAGGATGCTCCAAAATGACTCATCTATATCTATAATGATAGATCTTGATTAGGAGTATCTTTTTCTAGTACAAGTCAAGTATCTATTTTGAACCCTTGATCGATTTTGGGGGTTGGGAAGGATCAGGTGATGATTTTGGGTGTGATTTGATTTTCGTCTAGAACATCAAAAATCCTTCAGGATGCTCCAAAATGACTCATCTATATCTATAATGATAGATCTTGATTAGGAGTATCTTTTTCTAGTACAAGTCAAGTATCTTTTTTGAACCCTTGATCGATTTTGGGGGTTGGGAAGGATCAGGTGATGGTTTTGGGTGTGATTTGATTTTCGTCTAGAACATCAAAAATCCTTCAGGATGCTCCAAAATGACTCATCCATATCTATAATGATAGATCTTGATTAGGAGTATCTTTTTCTAGTACAAGTCAAGTATCTATTTTGAACCCTTGATCGATTTTGGGGGTTGGGAAGGATCAGGTGATGGTTTTGGGTGTGATTTGATTTTCGTCTAGAACATCAAAAATCCTTCAGGATGCTCCAAAATGACTCATCTATATCTATAATGATAGATCTTGATTAGGAGTATCTTTTTCTAGTACAAGTCAAGTATCTATTTTGAACCCTTGATCGATTTTGGGGGTTGGGAAGGATCAGGTGATGGTTTTGGGTGTGATTTGATTTTCGTCTAGAACATCAAAAATCCTTCAGGATGCTCCAAAATGACTCATCTATATCTATAATGATAGATCTTGATTAGGAGTATCTTTTTCTAGTACAAGTTAAGTATCTATTTTGAACCCTTGATCGATTTTGGGGGTTGGGAAGGATCAGGTGATGGTTTTGGGTGTGATTTGATTTTCGTCTAGAACATCAAAAATCCTTCAGGATGCTCCAAAATGACTCATCTATATCTATTATGATAGATCTTGATTAGGAGTATCTTTTTCTAGTACAAGTCAAGTATCTATTTTGAACCCTTGATCGATTTTGGGGGTTGGGAAGGATCAGGTGATGGTTTTGGGTGTGATTTGATTTTCGTCTAGAACATCAAAAATCCTTCAGGATGCTCCAAAATGACTCATCTATATCTATAATGATAGATCTTGATTAGGAGTATCATTTTCTAGTACAAGTCAAGTATCTATTTTGAACCCTTGATCGATTTTGGGGGTTGGGAAGGATCAGGTGATGGTTTTGGGTGTGATTTGATTTTCGTCTAGAACATCAAAAATCCTTCAGGATGCTCCAAAATGACTCATCTATATCTATAATGATAGATCTTGATTAGGAGTATCTTTTTCTAGTACAAGTCAAGTATCTATTTTGAACCCTTGATCGATTTTGGGGGTTGGGAAGGATCAGGTGATGGTTTTGGGTGTGATTTGATTTTCGTCTAGAACATCAAAAATCCTTCAGGATGCTCCAAAATGACTCATCTATATCTATAATGATAGATCTTGATTAGGAGTATCTTTTTCTAGTACAAGTCAAGTATATATTTTGAACCCTTGATCGATTTTGGGGGTTGGGAAGGATCAGGTGATGGTTTTGGGTGTGATTTGATTTTCGTCTAGAACATCAAAAATCCTTCAGGATGCTCCAAAATGACTCATCTATATCTATAATGATAGATCTTGATTAGGAGTATCTTTTTCTAGTACAAGTCAAGTATCTTTTTTGAACCCTTGATCGATTTTGGGGGTTGGGAAGGATCAGGTGATGGTTTTGGGTGTGATTTGATTTTCGTCTAGAACATCAAAAATCCTTCAGGATGCTCCAAAATGACTCATCTATATCTATAATGATAGATTTTGATTAGGAGTATCTTTTTCTAGCAGAAGTTAAGTATCTATTTTGAACCCTTGATCGATTTTGGGGGTTGGGAAGGATCAGGTGATGGTTTTGGGTGTGATTTGATTTTCGTCTAGAACATCAAAAATCCTTCAGGATGCTCCAAAATGACTCATCTATATCTATAATGATAGATCTTGATTAGGAGTATCTTTTTCTAGTACAAGTCAAGTATCTATTTTGAACCCTTGATCGATTTTGGGGGTTGGGAAGGATCAGGTGATGGTTTTGGGTGTGATTTGATTTTCGTCTAGAACATCAAAAATCCTTCAGGATGCTCCAAAATGACTCATCTATATCTATAATGATAGATCTTGATTAGGAGTATCTTTTTTTAGTACAAGTCAAGTATCTATTTTGAACCCTTGATCGATTTTGGGGGTTGGGAAGGATCAGGTGATGGTTTTGGGTGTGATTTGATTTTCGTCTAGAACATCAAAAATCCTTCAGGATGCTCCAAAATGACTCATCTATATCTATAATGATAGATCTTGATTAGGAGTATCTTTTTCTAGTACAAGTCAAGTATCTATTTTGAACCCTTGATCGATTTTGGGGGTTGGGAAGGATCAGGTGATGGTTTTGGGTGTGATTTGATTTTCGTCTAGAACATCAAAAATCCTTCAGGATGCTCCAAAATGACTCATCTATATCTATAATGATAGATCTTGATTAGGAGTATCTTTTTCTAGTACAAGTCAAGTATCTATTTTGAACCCTTGATCGATTTTGGGGGTTGGGAAGGATCAGGTGATGGTTTTGGGTGTGATTTGATTTTCGTCTAGAACATCAAAAATCCTTCAGGATGCTCCAAAATGACTCATCTATATCTATAATGATAGATCTTGATTAGGAGTATCTTTTTCTAGTACAAGTCAAGTATCTATTTTGAACCCTTGATCGATTTTGGGGGTTGGGAAGGATCAGGTGATGGTTTTGGGTGTGATTTGATTTTCGTCTAGAACATCAAAAATCCTTCAGGATGCTCCAAAATGACTCATCTATATCTATAATGATAGATCTTGATTAGGAGTATCTTTTTCTAGTACAAGTCAAGTATCTATTTTGAACCCTTGATCGATTTTGGGGGTTGGGAAGGATCAGGTGATGGTTTTGGGTGTGATTTGATTTTCGTCTAGAACATCAAAAATCCTTCAGGATGCTCCAAAATGACTCATCTATATCTATAATGATAGATTTTGATTAGGAGTATCTTTTTCTAGTACAAGTTAAGTATCTATTTTGAACCCTTGATCGATTTTGGGGGTTGGGAAGGATCAGGTGATGGTTTTGGGTGTGATTTGATTTTCGTCTAGAACATCAAAAATCCTTCAGGATGCTCCAAAATGACTCATCTATATCTATAATGATAGATCTTGATTAGGAGTATCTTTTTCTAGTACAAGTCAAGTATCTATTTTGAACCCTTGATCGATTTTGGGGGTTGGGAAGGATCAGGTGATGGTTTTGGGTGTGATTTGATTTTCGTCTAGAACATCAAAAATCCTTCAGGATGCTCCAAAATGACTCATCTATATCTATAATGATAGATCTTGATTAGGAGTATCTTTTTTTAGTACAAGTCAAGTATCTATTTTGAACCCTTGATCGATTTTGGGGGTTGGGAAGGATCAGGTGATGGTTTTGGGTGTGATTTGATTTTCGTCTAGAACATCAAAAATCCTTCAGGATGCTCCAAAATGACTCATCTATATCTATAATGATAGATCTTGATTAGGAGTATCTTTTTCTAGTACAAGTCAAGTATCTATTTTGAACCCTTGATCGATTTTGGGGGTTGGGAAGGATCAGGTGATGGTTTTGGGTGTGATTTGATTTTCGTCTAGAACATCAAAAATCCTTCAGGATGCTCCAAAATGACTCATCTATATCTATAATGATAGATCTTGATTAGGAGTATCTTTTTCTAGTACAAGTCAAGTATCTATTTTGAACCCTTGATCGATTTTGGGGGTTGGGAAGGATCAGGTGATGGTTTTGGGTGTGATTTGATTTTCGTCTAGAACATCAAAAATCCTTCAGGATGCTCCAAAATGACTCATCTATATCTATAATGATAGATCTTGATTAGGAGTATCTTTTTCTAGTACAAGTCAAGTATCTATTTTGAACCCTTGATCGATTTTGGGGGTTGGGAAGGATCAGGTGATGGTTTTGGGTGTGATTTGATTTTCGGCTAGAACATCAAAAATCCTTCAGGATGCTCCAAAATGACTCATCTATATCTATAATGATAGATCTTGATTAGGAGTATCTTTTTTTAGTACAAGTCAAGTATCTATTTTGAACCCTTGATCGATTTTGGGGGTTGGGAAGGATCAGGTGATGGTTTTGGGTGTGATTTGATTTTCGTCTAGAACATCAAAAATCCTTCAGGATGCTCCAAAATGACTCATCTATATCTATAATGATAGATCTTGATTAGGAGTATCTTTTTCTAGTACAAGTCAAGTATCTTTTTTGAACCCTTGATCGATTTTGGGGGTTGGGAAGGATCAGGTGATGGTTTTGGGTGTGATTTGATTTTCGTCTAGAACATCAAAAATCCTTCAGGATGCTCCAAAATGACTCATCTATATCTATAATGATAGAACTTGATTAGGAGTATCTTTTTCTAGTACAAGTCAAGTATCTATTTTGAACCCTTGATCGATTTGGGGGTTGGGAAGGATCAGGTGATGGTTTGGGTGTGATTTGATTTTCGTCTAGAACATCAAAAATCCTTCAGGATGCTCCAAAATGACTCATCTATATCTATAATGATAGATCTTGATTAGGAATATCTTTTTCTAGTACAAGTCAAGTATCTATTTTGAACCCTTGATCGATTTTGGGGGTTGGGAAGGATCAGGTGATGGTTTTGGGTGTGATTTGATTTTCGTCTAGAACATCAAAAATCCTTCAGGATGCTCCAAAATGACTCATCTATATCTATAATGATAGATCTTGATTAGGAGTATCTTTTTCTAGTACAAGTCAAGTATCTATTTTGAACCCTTGATCCATTTTGGGGGTTGGGAAGGATCAGGTGATGGTTTTGGGTGTGATTTGATTTTCGTCTAGAACATCAAAAATCCTTCAGGATGCTCCAAAATGACTCATCTATATCTATAATGATAGATCTTGATTAGGAGTATCTTTTTCTAGTACAAGTCAAGTATCTATTTTGAACCCTTGATCGATTTTGGGGGTTGGGAAGGATCAGGTGATGGTTTTGGGTGTGATTTGATTTTCGTCTAGAACATCAAAAATCCTTCAGGATGCTCCAAAATGACTCATGTATATCTATAATGATAGATCTTGATTAGGAGTATCTTTTTCTAGTACAAGTCAAGTATCTATTTTGAACCCTTGATCGATTTTGGGGGTTGGGAAGGATCAGGTGATGGTTTTGGGTGTGATTTGATTTTCGTCTAGAACATCAAAAATCCTTCAGGATGCTCCAAAATGACTCATCTATATCTATAATGATAGATCTGGATTAGGAGTATCTTTTTCTAGTACAAGTCAAGTATCTATTTTGAACCCTTGATCGATTTTGGGGGTTGGGAAGGATCAGGTGATGGTTTTGGGTGTGATTTGATTTTCGTCTAGAACATCAAAAATCCTTCAGGATGCTCCAAAATGACTCATCTATATCTATAATGATAGATCTTGATTAGGAGTATCTTTTTCTAGTACAAGTCAAGTATCTATTTTGAACCCTTGATCGATTTTAGGGGTTGGGAAGGATCAGGTGATGGTTTTGGGTGTGATTTGATTTTCGTCTAGAACATCAAAAATCCTTCAGGATGCTCCAAAATGACTCATCTATATCTATAATGATAGATCTTGATTAGGAGTATCTTTTTCTAGTACAAGTTAAGTATCTATTTTGAACCCTGGATCGATTTTGGGGGTTGGGAAGGATCAGGTGATGGTTTTGGGTGTGATTTGATTTTCGTCTAGAACATCCAAAATCCTTCAGGATGCTCCAAAATGACTCATCTATATCTATAATGATAGACCTTGATTAGGAGTATCTTTTTCTAGTACAAGTCAAGTATCTATTTTGAACCCTTGATCGATTTTGGGGGTTGGGAAGGATCAGGTGATGGTTTTGGGTGTGATTTGATTTTCGTCTAGAACATCAAATATCCTTCAGGATGCTCCAAAATGACTCATCTATATCTATAATGATAGATCTTGATTAGGAGTATCTTTTTCTAGTACAAGTCAAGTATCTATTTTGAACCCTTGATCGATTTTGGGGGTTGGGAAGGATCAGGTGATGGTTTTGGGTGTGATTTGATTTTCGTCTAGAACATCAAAAATCCTTCAGGATGCTCCAAAATGACTCATCTATATCTATAATGATAGATCTTGATTAGAAGTATCTTTTTCTAGTACAAGTCAAGTATCTATTTTGAACCCTTGATCGATTTTGGGGGTTGGGAAGGATCAGGTGATGGTTTTGGGTGTGATTTGATTTTCGTCTAGAACATCAAAAATCCTTCAGGATGCTCCAAAATGACTCATCTATATCTATAATGATAGATCTTGATTAGGAGTATTTTTTTCTAGTACAAGTCAAGTATCTATTTTGAACCCTTGATCGATTTTGGGGGTTGGGAAGGATCAGGTGATAGTTTTGGGTGTGATTTGATTTTCGTCTAGAACATCAAAAATCCTTCGGGATGCTCCAAAATGACTCATCTTTATCTATAATGATAGATCTTGATTAGGAGTATCTTTTTGTAGTACAAGTCAAGTATCTATTTTGAACCCTTGATCGATTTTGGGGGTTGGGAAGGATCAGGTGATGATTTTGGGTGTGATTTGATTTTCGTCTAGAACATCAAAAATCCTTCAGGATGCTCCAAAATGACTCATCATGTCTATAATGATAGATCTTGATTAGGAGTATCTTTTTCTAGTACAAGTCAAGTATCTATTTTGAACCCTTGATCGATTTTGGGGGTTGGGAAGGATCAGGTGATGGTTTTGGGTGTGATTTGATTTTCGTCTAGAACATCAAAAATCCTTCAGGATGCTCCAAAATGACTCATCTATATCTATAATGATAGATCTTGATTAGGAGTATCTTTTTCTAGTACAAGTCAAGTATCTATTTTGAACCCTTGATCGATTTTGGGGGTTGGGAAGGATCAGGTGATGGTTTTGGGTGTGATTTGATTTTCGTCTGGAACATCAAAAATCCTTCAGGATGCTCCAAAATGACTCATCTATATCTATAATGATAGATCTTGATTAGGAGTATCTTTTTCTAGTACAAGTCAAGTATCTATTTTGAACCCTTGATCGATTTTGGGGGTTGGGAAGGATCAGGTGATGGTTTTGGGTGTGATTTGATTTTCGTCTAGAACATCAAAAATCCTTCAGGATGCTCCAAAATGACTCATCTATATCTATAATGATAGATCTTGATTAGGAGTATCTTTTTCTAGTACAAGTCAAGTATCTATTTTGAACCGTTGATCGATTTTGGGGGTTGGGAAGGATCAGGTGATGGTTTTGGGTGTGATTTGATTTTCGTCTAGAACATCAAAAATCCTTCAGGATGCTCCAAAATGACTCATCTATATCTATAATGATAGATCTTGATTAGGAGTATCTTTTTCTAGTACAAGTCAAGTATCTATTTTGAACCCTTGATCGATTTTGGGGGTTGGGAAGGATCAGGTGATGGTTTTGGATGTGATTTGATTTTCGTCTAGAACATCAAAAATCCTTCAGGATGCTCCAAAATGACTCATCTATATCTATAATGATAGATCTTGATTAGGAGTATCTTTTTCTAGTACAAGTCAAGTATCTATTTTGAACCCTTGATCGATTTTGGGGGTTGGGAAGGATCAGGTGATGGTTTTGGGTGTGATTTGATTTTCGTCTAGAACATCAAAAATCCTTCAGGATGCTCCAAAATGACTCATCTATATCTATAATGATAGATCTTGATTAGGAGTATTTTTTTCTAGTACAAGTCAAGTATCTATTTTGAACCCTTGATCGATTTTGGGGGTTGGGAAGGATCAGGTGATAGTTTTGGGTGTGATTTGATTTTCGTCTAGAACATCAAAAATCCTTCGGGATGCTCCAAAATGACTCATCTTTATCTATAATGATAGATCTTGATTAGGAGTATCTTTTTGTAGTACAAGTCAAGTATCTATTTTGAACCCTTGATGGATTTTGGGGGTTGGGAAGGATCAGGTGATGATTTTGGGTGTGATTTGATTTTCGTCTAGAACATCAAAAATCCTTCAGGATGCTCCAAAATGACTCATCATGTCTATAATGATAGATCTTGATTAGGAGTATCTTTTTCTAGTACAAGTCAAGTATCTATTTTGAACCCTTGATCGATTTTGGGGGTTGGGAAGGATCAGGTGATGGTTTTGGGTGTGATTTGATTTTCGTCTAGAACATCAAAAATCCTTCAGGATGCTCCAAAATGACTCATCTATATCTATAATGATAGATCTTGATTAGGAGTATCTTTTTCTAGTACAAGTCAAGTATCTATTTTGAACCCTTGATCGATTTTGGGGGTTGGGAAGGATCAGGTGATGGTTTTGGGTGTGATTTGATTTTCGTCTAGAACATCAAAAATCCTTCAGGATGCTCCAAAATGACTCATCTATATCTATAATGATAGATCTTGATTAGGAGTATCTTTTTCTAGTACAAGTCAAGTATCTATTTTGAACCCTTGATCGATTTTGGGGGTTGGGAAGGATCAGGTGATGGTTTTGGGTGTGATTTGATTTTCGTCTAGAACATCAAAAATCCTTCAGGATGCTCCAAAATGACTCATCTATATCTATAATGATAGATCTTGATTAGGAGTATCTTTTTCTAGTACAAGTCAAGTATCTATTTTGAACCGTTGATCGATTTTGGGGGTTGGGAAGGATCAGGTGATGGTTTTGGGTGTGATTTGATTTTCGTCTAGAACATCAAAAATCCTTCAGGATGCTCCAAAATGACTCATCTATATCTATAATGATAGATCTTGATTAGGAGTATCTTTTTCTAGTACAAGTCAAGTATCTATTTTGAACCCTTGATCGATTTTGGGGGTTGGGAAGGATCAGGTGATGGTTTTGGGTGTGATTTGATTTTCGTCTAGAACAT
Organism: Eupeodes corollae; assembly: GCF_945859685.1. NCBI lineage: Eukaryota > Metazoa > Arthropoda > Insecta > Diptera > Syrphidae > Eupeodes > Eupeodes corollae. Next base: position 174,711 of record NW_026605284.1, read on the forward strand.
CAAAAATCCTTCAGGATGCTCCAAAATGACTCATCTATATCTATAATGATAGATCTTGATTAGGAGTATCTTTTTCTAGTACAAGTCAAGTATCTATTTTGAACCCTTGATCGATTTTGGGGGTTGGGAAGGATCAGGTGATGGTTTTGGGTGTGATTTGATTTTCGTCTAGAACATCAAAAATCCTTCAGGATGCTCCAAAATGACTCATCTATATCTATAATGATAGATCTTGATTAGGAGTATCTTTTTCTAGTATAAGTCAAGTATCTATTTTGAACCCTTGATCGATTTTGGGGGTTGGGAAGGATCAGGTGATGGTTTTGGGTGTGATTTGATTTTCGTCTAGAACATCAAAAATCCTTCAGGATGCTCCAAAATGACTCATCTATATCTATAATGATAGATCTTGATTAGGAGTATCTTTTTCTAGTACAAGTCAAGTATCTATTTTGAACCCTTGATCGATTTTGGGGGTTGGGAAGGATCAGGTGATGGTTTTGGGTGTGATTTGATTTTCGTCTAGAACATCAAAAATCCTTCAGGATGCTCCAAAATGACTCATCTATATCTATAATGATAGATCTTGATTAGGAGTATCTTTTTCTAGTACATGTCAAGTATCTATTTTGAACCTTTGATCGATTTTGGGGGTTGGGAAGGATCAGGTGATGGTTTTGGGTGTGATTTGATTTTCGTCTAGAACATCAAAAATCCTTCAGGATGCTCCAAAATGACTCATCTATATCTATAATGATAGATCTTGATTAGAAGTATCTTTTTCTAGTACAAGTCAAGTATCTATTTTGAACCCTTGATCGATTTTGGGGGTTGGGAAGGATCAGGTGATGGTTTTGGGTGTGATTTGATTTTCGTCTAGAACATCAAAAATCCTTCAGGATGCTCCAAAATGACTCATCTATATCTATAATGATAGAACTTGATTAGGAGTATCTTTTTCTAGTACAAGTCAAGTATCTATTTTGAACCCTTGATCGATTTTGGGGGTTGGGAAGGATCAGGTGATGGTTTTGGGTGTGATTTGATTTTCGTCTAGAACATCAAAAATCCTTCAGGATGCTCCAAAATGACTCATCTATATCTATAATGATAGATCTTGATTAGGAGTATCTTTTTCTAGTACAAGTCAAGTACCTATTTTGAACCCTTGGTCGATTTTGGGGGTTGGGAAGGATCAGGTGATGGTTTTGGGTGTGATTTGATTTTCGTCTAGAACATCAAAAATCCTTCAGGATGCTCCAAAATGACTCATCTATATCTATAATGATAGATCTTGATTAGGAGTATCTTTTTCTAGTACAAGTCAAGTATCTATTTTGAACCCTTGATCGATTTTGGGGGTTGGGAAGGATCAGGTGATGGTTTTGGGTGTGATTTGATTTTCGTCTAGAACATCAAAAATCCTTCAGGATGCTCCAAAATGACTCATCTATATCTATAATGATAGATCTTGATTAGGAGTATCTTTTTCTAGTACAAGTCAAGTATCTATTTTGAACCCTTGATCGATTTTGGGGGTTGGGAAGGATCAGGTGATGGTTTTGGGTGTGATTTGATTTTCGTCTAGAACATCAAAAATCCTTCAGGATGCTCCAAAATGACTCATCTATATCTATAATGATAGATCTTGATTAGGAGTATCTTTTTCTAGTATAAGTCAAGTATCTATTTTGAACCCTTGATCCATTTTGGGGGTTGGGAAGGATCAGGTGATGGTTTTGGGTGTGATTTGATTTTCGTCTAGAACATCAAAAATCCTTCAGGATGCTCCAAAATGACTCATCTATATCTATAATGATAGATCTTGATTAGGAGTATCTTTTTCTAGCACAAGTCAAGTATCTTTTTTGAACCCTTGATCGATTTTGGGGGTTGGGAAGGATCAGGTGATGGTTTTGGGTGTGATTTGATTTTCGTCTAGAACATCAAAAATCCTTCAGGATGCTCCAAAATGACTCATCTATATCTATAATGATAGATCTTGATTAGGAGTATCTTTTTCTAGTACAAGTCAAGTATCTTTTTTGAACCCTTGATCGATTTTGGGGGTTGGGAAGGATCAGGTGATGGTTTTGGGTGTGATTTGATTTTCGTCTAGAACATCAAAAATCCTTCAGGATGCTCCAAAATGACTCATCTATATATCTATAATGATAGATCTTGACTAGGAGTATCTTTTTCTAGTACAAGTCAAGTATCTATTTTGAACTCTTGATCGATTTTGGGGGTTGGGAAGGATCAGGTGATGGTTTTGGGTGTGATTTGATTTTCGTCTAGAACATCAAAAATCCTTCAGGATGCTCCAAAATGACTCATCTATATCTATAATGATAGATCTTGATTAGGAGTATCTTTTTCTAGTACAAGTCAAGTATCTATTTTGAACCCTTGATCGATTTTGGGGGTTGGGAAGGATCAGGTGATGGTTTTGGGTGTGATTTGATTTTCGTCTAGAACATCAAAAATCCTTCAGGATGCTCCAAAATGACTCATCTATATCTATAATGATAGATCTTGATTAGGAGTATCTTTTTCTAGTACAAGTCAAGTATCTATTTTGAACCCTTGATCGATTTTGGGGGTTGGGAAGGATCAGGTGATGGTTTTGGGTGTGATTTGATTTTCGTCTAGAACATCAAAAATCCTTCAGGATGCTCCAAAATGACTCATCTATATCTATAATGATAGATCTTGATTAGGAGTATCTTTTTCTAGTACAAGTCAAGTATCTATTTTGAACCCTTGATCGATTTTGGGGGTTGGGAAGGATCAGGTGATGGTTTTGGGTGTGATTTGATTTTCGTCTAGAACATCAAAAATCCTTCAGGATGCTCCAAAATGACTCATCTATATCTATAATGATAGATCTTGATTAGGAGTATCTTTTTCTAGTACAAGTCAAGTATCTATTTTGAACCCTTGATCGATTTTGGGGGTTGGGAAGGATCAGGTGATGGTTTTGGGTGTGATTTGATTTTCGTCTAGAACATCAAAAATCCTTCAGGATGCTCCAAAATGACTCATCTATATCTATAATGATAGATCTTGATTAGGAGTATCTTTTTCTAGTACAAGTCAAGTATCTGTTTTGAACCCTTGATCGATTTTGGGGGTTGGGAAGGATCAGGTGATGGTTTTGGGTGTTATTTGATTTTCGTCTAGAACATCAAAAATCCTTCAGGATGCTCCAAAATGACTCGTCTATATCTATAATGATAGATCTTGATTAGGAGTATCTTTTTCTAGTACAAGTCAATTATCTATTTTGAACCCTTGATCGATTTTGGGGGTTGGGAAGGATCAGGTGATGGTTTTGGGTGTGATTTGATTTTCGTCTAGAACATCAAAAATCCTTCAGGATGCTCCAAAATGACTCATCTATATCTATAATGATAGATCTTGATTAGGAGTATCTTTTTCTAGTACAAGTCAAGTATCTATTTTGAACGATTGATCGATTTTGGGGGTTGGGAAGGATCAGGTGATGGTTTTGGGTGTGATTTTATTTTCGTCTAGAACATCAAAAATCCTTCAGGATGCTCCAAAATGACTCATCTATAGCTATAATGATAGATCTTGATTAGGAGTATCTTTTTCTAGTACAAGTCAAGTATCTATTTTGAACCCTTGATCGATTTTGGGGGTTGGGAAGGATCAGGTGATGGTTTTGGGTGTGATTTGATTTTCGTCTAGAACATCACAAATCCTTCAGGATGCTCCAAAATGACTCATCTATATCTACAATGATAGATCTTGATTAGGAGTATCTTTTTCTAGTACAAGTCAAGTATATATTTTGAAACTTGATCGATTTTGGGGGTTGGGAAGGATCAGGTGATGGTTTTGGGTGTGATTTGATTTTCGTCTAGAACATCAAAAATCCTTCAGGATGCTCCAAAATGACTCATCTATATCTATAATGATAGATCTTGATTAGGAGTATCTTTTTCTAGTACAAGTCAAGTATCTATTTTGAACCCTTGATCGATTTTGGGGGTTGGGAAGGATCAGGTGATGGTCTTGGGTGTCATTTGATTTTCGTCTAGAACATTAAAAATCCTTCAGGATGCTCCAAAATGACTCATCTATATCTATAATGATAGATCTTGATTAGGAGTATCTTTTTCTAGTACAAGTCAAGTATCTATTTTGAACCCTTGATCGATTTTGGGGGTTGGGAAGGATCAGGTGATGGTTTTGGGTGTGATTTGATTTTCGTCTAGAACATCAAAAATCCTTCAGGATGCTCCAAAATGACTCATCTATATCTATAATGATAGATCTTGATTAGGAGTATCTTTTTCTAGTACAAGTCAAGTATCTATTTTGAACCCTTGATCGATTTTGGGGGTTGGGAAGGATCAGGTGATGGTTTTGGGTGTGATTTGATTTTCGTCTAGAACATCAAAAATCCTTCAGGATGCTCCAAAATGACTCATCTATATCTATAATGATAGATCTTGATTAGGAGTATCTTTTTCTAGTACAAGTCAAGTATCTATTTTGAACCCTTGATCGATTTTGGGGGTTGGGAAGGATCAGGTGATGGTTTTGGGTGTGATTTGATTTTCGTCTAGAACATCAAAAATCCTTCAGGATGCTCCAAAATGACTCATCTATATCTATAATGATAGATCTTGATTAGGAGTATCTTTTTCTAGTACAAGTCAAGTATCTATTTTGAACCCTTGATCGATTTTGGGGGTTGGGAAGGATAAGGTGATGGTTTTGGGTGTGATTTGATTTTCGTCTAGAACATCAAAAATCCTTCAGGATGCTCCAAAATGACTCATCTATATCTATAATGAAAGATCTTGATTAGGAGTATCTTTTTCTAGTACAAGACAAGTATCTATTTTAAACCCTTGATTGATTTTGGGGGTTGGGACGGATCAGGTGATGGTTTTGGGTGTGATTTGATTTTCGTCTAGAACATCAAAAATCCTTCAGGATGCTCCAAAATGACTCATCTATATCTATAATGATAGATCTTGATTAGGAGTATCTTTTTCTAGTACAAGTCAAGTATCTATTTTGAACCCTTGATCAATTTTGGGGGTTGGGAAGGATCAGGTGATGGTTTGGGTGTGATTTGATTTTCGTCTAGATCACCAAAAATCCTTCAGGATGCTCCAAAATGACTCATCTATATCTATAATGATAGATCTTGATTAGGAGTATCTTTTTCTAGTACAAGTCAAGTATCTATTTTGAACCCTTGATCGATTTTTGGGGTTGGGATGGATCAGGTGATGGTTTTGGGTGTGATTTGATTTTCGTCTAGAACATCAAAAATCCTTCAGGATGCTCCAAAATGACTCATCTATATCTATAATGATAGATCTTGATTAGGAGTATCTTTTTCTAGTACAAGTCAAGTATTTATTTTGAACCCTTGATCGATTTTGGGGGCTGGGAAGGATAAGGTGATGGTTTTGGGTGTGATTTGATTTTCGTCTAGAACATGAAAAATCCTTCAGGATGCTCCAAAATGACTCATCTATATCTATAATGATAGATCTTGGTTAGGAGTATCTTTTTCTAGTACAAGTCAAGTATCTATTTTGAACCCTTGATCGATTTTGGGGGTTGGGAAGGATCAGGTGATGGTTTTGGGTGTGATTTGATTTTCGTCTAGAACATCAAAAATCCTTCAGGATGCTCCAAAATGACTCATCTATATCTTTAATGATAGATCTTGATTAGGAATATCTTTTTCTAGTACAAGTCAAGTATCTATTTTGAACCCTTGATCGATTTTGGGGGTTGGGAAGGATCAGGTGATGGTTTTGGGTGTGATTTGATTTTCGTCTTGAACATCAAAAATCCTTCAGGATGCTCCAAAATGACTCATCTATATCTATAATGATAGATCTTGATTAGGAGTATCTTTTTCTAGTACAAGTCAAGTATCTATTTTGAACCCTTGATCGATTTTGGGGGTTGGGAAGGATCAGGTGATGGTTTTGGGTGTGATTTGATTTTCGTCTAGAACATCAAAAATCCTTCAGGATGCTACAAAATGACTCATCTATATCTATAATGATAGATCTTGATTAGGAGTATCTTTTTCTAGTACAAGTCAAGTATCTAATTTGAACCCTTGATCGATTTTGGGGGTTGGAAAGGATCAGGTGATGGTTTTGGGTGTGATTTGATTTTCGTCTAGAACATCAAAAATCCTTCAGGATGCTCCAAAATGACTCATCTATATCTATAATGATAGATCTTGATTAGGAGTATCTTTTTCTAGTCCAAGTCAAGTATCTATTTTGAACCCTTGATCGATTTTGGGGGTTGGGAAGGATCAGGCGATGGTTTTGAGTGTGATTTGATTTCCGTCTAGAACATCAAAAATCCTTCAGGATGCTCCAAAATGACTCATCTATATCTATAATGATAGATCTTGATTAGGAGTATCTTTTTCTAGTAAAAGTCAAGTATCTTTTGTGAACATTTGATCGATTTTGGGGGTTGGGAAGGATCAGGTGATGGTTTTGGGTGTGATTTGATTTTCGTCTAGAACATCAAAAATCCTTCAGGATGCTCCAAAATGACTCATCTATATCTATAATGATAGATCTTGATTAGGAGTATCTTTTTCTAGTACAAATCAAGTATCTTTTTTGAACCCTTGATCGATTTTGGGGGTTGGGAAGGATCAGGTGATGTTTTTGGGTGTGATTTGATTGTCGTCTAGAACATCAAAAATCCTTCAGGATGCTCCAAAATGACTCATCTATATCTATAATGATAGATCTTGATTAGGAGTATCTTTTTTTAGTACAAGTCAAGTATCTATTTTGAACCCTTGATCGATTTTGGGGGTTGGAAAGGATCAGGTGATGGTTTTGGGTGTGATTTGATTTTCGTCTAGAACATCAAAAATCCTTCAGGATGCTCCAAAATGACTCATCTATATCTATAATGATAGATCTTGATTAGGAGTATCTTTTTCTAGTACAAGTCAAGTATCTTTTTCGAACCCTTGATCGATTTTGGGGGTTGGGAAGGATCAGGTGATGGTTTTGGGTGTGATTTGATTTTCGTCTAGAACATCAAAAATCCTTCAGGATGCTCCAAAATGACTCATCTATATATATAATGATAGATCTTGATTAGGAGTATCTTTTTCTAGTACAAGTCAAGTATCTATTTTGAACCCTTGATCGATTTTGGGGGTTGGGAAGGATCAGGTGATGGTTTTGGGTGTGATTTGATTTTCGTCTAGAACATCAAAAATCCTTCAGGATGCTCCAAAATGACTCATCTATATCTATAATGATAGATCTTGATTAGGAGTATCTTTTTCTAGTACAAGTTAAGTATTTTTTTTTGAACCCTTGATCGATTTTGGGGGTTGGGAAGGATCAGGTGATGGTTTTGGGTGTGATTTGATTTTCGTCTAGAACATCAAAAATCCTTCAGGATGCTCCAAAATGACTCATCTATATCTATAATGATAGATCTTGATTAGGAGTATCTTTTTCTAGTACAAGTCAAGTATCTATTTTGAACCCTTGATCTATTTTGGGGGTTGGGAAGGATCAGGTGATGGTTTTGGGTGTGATTTGATTTTCGTCTAGAACATCAAAAATCCTTCAGGATGCTACAAAATGACTCATCTATATCTATAATGATAGATCTTGATTAGGAGTATCTTTTTCTAGTACAAGTCAAGTATCTATTTTGAACCCTTGATCGATTTTGGGGGTTGGGTAGGATCAGGTGATGGTTTTGGGTGTGATTTGATTTTCGTCTAGAACTTCAAAAATCCTTCAGGATGCTCCAAAATGACTCATCTATATCTATAATGATAGATCTTGATTAGGAGTATCTTTTTCTAGTACAAGTCAAGTATCTATTTTGAACCCTTGATCGATTTTAGGGGTTGGGAAGGATCAGGTGATGGTTTTGGGTGTGATTTGATTTTCGTCTAGAACATCAAAAATCCTTAAGGATGCTCCAAAATGACTCATCTATATCTATAATGATAGATCTTGATTAGGAGTATCTTTTTCTAGTACAAGTCAAGTATCTATTTTGAACCCTTGATCGATTTTGGGGGTTGGGAAGGATCAGGTGATGGTTTTGGGTGTGTTTTGATTTTCGTCTAGAACATCAAAAATCCTTCAGGATGCTCCTAAATGACTCATCTATATCTATAATGATAGATCTTGATTTGGAGTATCTTTTTCTAGTACAAGTCAAGTATATATTTTGAACCCTTGATCGATTTTGGGGGTTGGGAAGGATCAGGTGATAGTTTTGGGTGTGAATTGATTTTCGTCTAGAACATCAAAAATCCTTCAGGATGCTCCAAAATGACTCATCTATATCTATAATGATAGATCTTGATTAGGAGTATCTTTTTCTAGTACAAGTCATGTATCTATTTTGAGCCCTTGATCGATTTTGGGGGTTGGGAAGGATCAGGTGATGGTTTTGGGTGTGATTTGATTTTCGTCTAGAACATCAAAAATCCTTCAGGATGCTCCAAAATGACTCATCTATATCTATAATGATAGATCTTGATTAGGAGTATCTTTTTCTGGTACAAGTCAAGTATCTATTTTAAACCCTTGATCGATTTTGGGGGTTGGGAAGGATCAGGTGATGGTTTTGGGTGTGATTTGATTTTCGTCTAGAACATCAAAAATCCTTCAGCATGCTCCAAAATGACTCATCTATATCTATAATGATAGATCTTGATTAGGAGTATCTTTTTCTAGTACAAGTCAAGTATCTATTTTGAACCCTTGATCGATTTTGGGGGTTGGGAAGGATCAGGTGATGGTTTTGGGTGTGATTTGATTTTCGTCTAGAACATCAAAAATCCTTCAGGATGCTCCAAAATGACTCATCTATATCTATAATGATAGATCTTGATTAGGAGTATCTTTTTCTAGTACAAGTCAAGTATCTATTTTGAACCCTTGATCGATTTTGGGGGTTGGGAAGGATCAGGTGATGGTTTTGGGTGTGATTTGATTTTCGTCTAGAACATCAAAAATCCTTCAGGATGCTCCAAAATGACTCATCTATATCTATAATGATAGATCTTGATTAGGAGTATCTTTTTCTAGTACAAGTCAAGTATCTATTTTGAACCCTTGATCGATTTTGGGGGTTGGGAAGGATCAGGTGATGGTTTTGGGTGTGATTTGACTTTCGTCTAGAACATCAAAAATCCTTCAGGATGCTCCAAAATGACTCATCTATATCTATAATGATAGATCTTGATTAGGAGTATCTTTTTCTAGTACAAGTCAAGTATCTATTTTAAACCCTTGATCGATTTTGGGGGTTGGGAAGGATCAGGTGATGGTTTTGGGTGTGATTTGATTTTCGTCTAGAACATCAAAAATCCTTCAGGATGCTCCAAAATGACTCATCTATATCTATAATGATAGATCTTGATTAGAAGTATCTTTTTCTAGTACAAGTCAAGTATCTATTTTGAACCCTTGATCGATTTTGGGGGTTGGGAAGGATCAGGTGATGGTTTTGGGTGTGATTTGATTTTCGTCTAGAACATCAAAAATTATTCAGGATGCTCCAAAATGACTCATCTATATCTATAATGATAGATCTTGATTAGGAGTATCTTTTTCTAGTACAAGTCAAGTATCTATTTTGAACCCTTGATCGATTTTGGGGGTTGGGAAGGATCAGGTGATGGTTTTGGGTGTGATTTGATTTTCGTCTAGAACATCAAAAATCCTTCAGGATGCTCCAAAAGGACTCATCTATATCTATAATGATAGATCTTGATTAGGAGTATCTTTTTCTAGTACAAGTCAAGTATCTATTTTGAACCCTTGATCAATTTTAGGGGTTGGGAAGGATCAGGTGATGGTTTTGGGTGTGATTTGATTTTCGTCTAGAACATCAAAAATCCTTCAGGATGCTCCAAAATGACTCATCTATATCTATAATGATAGATCTTGATTAGGAGTATCTTTTTCTAGTACAAGTCAAGTATCTATTTTGAACCCTTGATCGATTTTGGGGGTGGGGAAGGATCAGGTGATGGTTTTGGGTGTGATTTGATTTTCGTCTAGAACATCAAAAATCCTTCAGGATGCTCCAAAATGACTCATCTATATCTATAATGATAGATCTTGATTAGGAGTATCTTTTTCTAGTACAAGTCAAGTATCTATTTTGAACCCTTGATCGATTTTGGGGGTTGGGAAGGATCAGGTGATGGTTTTGGGTGTGATTTGATTTTCGTCTAGAATATCAAAAATCCTTCAGGATGCTCCAAAATGACTCATCTATATCTATAATGATAGATCTTGATTAGGAGTATCTTTTTCTAGTACAAGTCAAGTATCTATTTTGAACCCTTGATCGATTTTGGGGGTTGGGAAGGATCAGGTGATGGTTTTGGGTGTGATTTGATTTTCGTCTAGAACATCAAAAATCCTTCAGGTTGCTCCAAAATGACTCATCTATATCTATAATGATAGATCTTGATTAGGAGTATCTTTTTCTAGTACAAGTCAAGTATATATTTTGAACCCTTGATCGATTTTGGGGGTTGGGAAGGATCAGGTGATGGTTTTGGGTGTGATTTGATTTTCGTCTAAAACATCAAGAATCCTTCAGGATGCTCCAAAATGACTCATCTATATCTATAATGATAGATCTTGATTAGGAGTATCTTTTTCTAGTACAAGTCAAGTATCTATTTTGAACCCTTGATCGATTTTGGGGGTTGGGAAGGATCAGGTGATGGTTTTGGGTGGATGCTCCAAAATGACTCATCTATATCTATAATGATAGATCTTGATTAGGAGTATCTTTTTCTGGTACAAGTCAAGTATCTATTTTGAACCCTTGATCGATTTTGGGGGTTGGGAAGGATCAGGTGATGGTTTTGGGTGTGATTTGATTTTCGTCTAGAACATCAAAAATCCTTCAGGATGCTCCAAAATGACTCATCTATATCTATAATGATAGATCTTGATTAGGAGTATCTTTTTCTAGTACAAGTCAAGTATCTATTTTGAACCCTTGATCGATTTTGGGGGTTGGGAAGGATCAGGTGATGGTTTTGGGTGTGATTTGATTTTCGTCTAGAACATCAAAAATCCTTCAGGATGCTCCAAAATGACTCATCTATATCTATAATGATAGATCTTGATTAGGAGTATCTTTTTCTAGTACAAGTCAAGTATCTATTTTGAACCCTTGATCGATTTTGGGGGTTGGGAAGGATCAAGTGATGGTTTTGGGTGTGATTTGATTTTCGTCTAGAACATCAAAAATCCTTCAGGATGCTCCAAAATGACTCATCTATATCTATAATGATAGATCTTGATAAGGAGTATCTTTTTCTAGTACAAGTCAAGTATATATTTTGAACCCTTGATCGATTTTGGGGGTTGGGAAGGATCAGGTGATGGTTTTGGGTGTGATTTGATTTTCGTCTAGAACATCAAAAATCCTTCAGGATGCTCCAAAATGACTCATCTATATCTATAATGATAGATCTTGATTAGGAGTATCTTTTTCTAGTACAAGTCAAGTATCTATTTTGAACCCTTGATCGGTTTTTGGGGTTGGGAAGGATCAGGTGATGGTTTTGGGTGTGATTTGATTTTCGTCTAGAACATCAAAAATCCTTCAGGATGCTCCAAAATGACTCATCTATATCTATAATGATAGATCTTGATTAGGAGTATCTTTTTCTGGTACAAGTCAAGTATCTATTTTGAACCCTTGATCGATTTTGGGGGTTGGGAAGGATCAGGTGATGGTTTTGGGTGTGATTTGATTTTCGTCTAGAACATCAAAAATCCTTCAGGATGCTCCAAAATGACTCATCTATATCTATAATGATAGATCTTGATTAGGAGTATCTTTTTCTAGTACAAGTCAAGTATCTATTTTGAACCCTTGATCGATTTTGGGGGTTGGGAAGGATCAGGTGATGGTTTTGGGTGTGATTTGATTTTCGTCTAGAACATCAAAAATCCTTCAGGATGCTCCAAAATGACTCATCTATATCTATAATGATAGATCTTGATTAGGAGTATCATTTTCTAGTACAAGTCAAGAATTTTTTTTAAACACTTGATCGATTTTGGGGGTTGGGAAGGATCAGGTGATGGTTTTGAGTGTGATTTGATTTTCGTCTATAACATCAAAAATCCTTCAGGATGCTCCAAAATGACTCATCTATATCTATAATGATAGATCTTGATTAGGAGTATCTTTTTCTAGTACAAGTCAAGTATCTATTTTAGAACCCTTGATCGATTTTGGGGGTTGGGAACGATCAAGTGATGGTTTTGGGTGTGATTTGATTTTCGTCTAGAACATCAAAAATCCTTCAGGATGCTCCAAAATGACTCATCTATATCTATAATGATAGATCTTGATTAGGAGTATCTTTTTCTAGTACAAGTCAAGTATCTTTTTTGAACCCTTGATCGATTTTGGGGGTTGGGAAGTATCAGGTGATGGTTTTGGGTGTGATTTGATTTTCGTCTAGAACATCAAAAATCCTTCAGGATGCTCCAAAATGACTCATCTATATCTATAGTGATAGATCTTGATTAGGAGTATCTTTTTCTAGTACAAGTCAAGTATCTATTTTGAACCCTTGATCGATTTTGGGGATTGGGAAGGATCAGGTGATAGTTTTGGGTGTGATTTGATTTTCGTCTAGAACATCAAAAATCCTTCAGGATGCTCCAAAATGACTCATCTATATCTATAATGATAGATCTTGATTAGGAGTATCTTTTTCTAGTACAAGTCAAGTATCTGTTTTGAACCTTTGATCGATTTTGGGGGTTGGGAAGGATCAGGTGATGGTTTTGGGTGTGATTTGATTTTCGTCTAGAACATCAAAAATCCTTCAGGATGCTCCAAAATGACTCATCTATATCTATAATGATAGATCTTGATTAGGAGTATCTTTTTCTAGTACAAGTCAAGTATCTATTTTGAACCCTTGATCGATTTTGGGGGTTGGGTAGGATCAGGTGATGGTTTTGGGTGTGATTTGATTTTCGTCTAGAACATCAAAAATCCTTCAGGATGCTCCAAAATGACTCATCTATATCTATAATGATAGATCTTGATTAGGAGTATCTTTTTCTAGTACAAGTCAAGTATCTATTTTGAACCCTTGATCGATTTTGGGGGTTGGGAAGGATCAGATGATGTTTTTGGGTGTGATTTGATTTTCGTCTAGAACATCAAAAATCCTTCAGGATGCTCCAAAATGACTCATCTATATCTATAATGATAGATCTTGATTAGGAGTATCTTTTTCTAGTACAAGTCAAGTATCTATTTTGAACCCTTGATCGATTTTGGGGGTTGGGAAGGATCAGGTGATGGTTTTGGGTGTGATTTGATTTTCGTCTAGAACATCAAAAATCCTTCAGGATGCTCCAAAATGACTCATCTATATCTATAATGATAGATCTTGATTAGGAGTATCTTTTTCTAGTACAAGTCAAGTATCTATTTTTGGGTGTGATTTGATTTTCGTCTATAACATCAAAAATCCTTCAGGATGCTCCAAAATGACTCATCTATATCTATAATGATAGATCTTGATTAGGAGTATCTTTTTCTAGTACAAGTCAAGTATCTATTTTGAACCCTTGATCGATTTTGGGGGTTGGGAAGGATCAGGTGATGGTTTTGGGTGTGATTTGATTTTCGTCTAGAACATCAAAAATCCTTCAGGATGCTCCAAAATGACTCATCTATATCTATAATGATAGATCTTGATTAGGAGTATCTTTTTCTAGTACAAGTCAAGTATCTATTTTGAACCCTTGATCGATTTTGGGGGTTGGGAAGGATCAGGTGATGGTTTTGGGTGTGATTTGATTTTCGTCTAGAACATCAAAAATCCTTCAGGATGCTCCAAAATGACTCATCTATATCTATAATGATAGATCTTGATTAGGAGTATCTTTTTCTAGTACAAGTCAAGTATCTATTTTGAACCCTTGATCCATTTTGGGGGTTGGGAAGGATCAGGTGATGGTTTTGGGTGTGATTTGTTTTTCGTCTAGAACATCAAAAATCCTTAAGGATGCTCCAAAATGACTCATCTATATCTATAATGATAGATCTTGATTAGGAGTATCTTTTTCTAGTACAAGTCAAGTATCTATTTTGAACCCTTGATCGATTTTGGGGGTTGGGAAGGATCAGGTGATGGTTTTGGGTGTGATTTGATTTTCGTCTAGAACATCAAAAATCCTTCAGGATGCTCCAAAATGAGTCATCTATATCTATAATGATAGATCTTGATTAGGAGTATCTTTTTCTAGTACAAGTCAAGTATCTATTTTGAACCCTTGATCGATTTTGGGGGTTGGGAAGGATCAGGTGATGGTTTTGGGTGTGATTTGATTTTCGTCTAGAACATCAAAAATTATTCAGGATGCTCCAAAATGACTCATCTATATCTATAATGATAGATCTTGATTAGGAGTATCTTTTTCTAGTACAAGTCAAGTATCTTTTTTAAACACTTGATCGATTTTGGGGGTTGGGAAGGATCAAGTGATGGTTTTGAGTGTGATTTGAATTTTCGTCTATAACATCAAAAATCCTTCAGGATGTTTAAAAATTACTCATCTACATCTATAATGATAGATCTTGATTAGGAGTATCTTTTTCTAGTACAAGTCAAGTATCTATTTTAGAACCCTTGATCGATTTTGGGGGTTGGGAAGGATCAAGTGATGGTTTTGGGTGTGATTTGATTTTCGTCTAGAACATCAAAAATCCTTTAGGATGCTCCAAAATGACTCATCTATATCTATAATGATAGATCTTGATTAGGAGTATCTTTTTCTAGTACTAGTCAAGTATCTATTTTGAACCCTTGATCGATTTTGGGGGTTGGGAAGGATCAGGTGATGGTTTTGGGTGTGATTTGATTTTCGTCTAGAACATCAAAAATCCTTCAGGATGCTCCAAAATGAGTCATCTATATCTATAATGATAGATCTTGATTAAGAGTATCTTTTTCTAGTACAAGTCAAGTATATATTTTGAACCCTTGATCGATTTTGGGGGTTGGGAAGTATCAGGTGATGGTTTTGGGTGTGATTTGATTTTCGTCTAGAACATCAAAAATCCTTTAGGATGCTCCAAAATGACTCATCTATATCTATAATGATAAATCTTGATTAGGAGTATCTTTTTCTAGTACAAGTCAAGTATCTATTTTGAACCCTTGATCGATTTTGGGGGTTGGGAAGGATCAGGTGATGGTTTTGGGTGTGATTTGATTTTCGTCTAGAACATCAAAAATCCTTCAGGATGCTCCAAAATGACTCATCTTTATCTATAATGATAGATCTTGATTAGAAGTATCTTTTTCTAGTACAAGTCAAGTATCTATTTTGAACCCTTGATCGATTTTGGGGGTTGGGAAGGATCAGGTGATAGTTTTGGGTGTGATTTGATTTTCGTCTAGAACATCAAAAATCCTTCAGGATGCTCCAAAATGACTCATCTATATCTATAATGATAGATCTTGATTAGGAGTATCTTTTTCTAGCACTAGTCAAGTATCTGTTTTGAACCCTTGATCGATTTTGGGGTTTGGGAAGGATCAGGTGATGGTTTTGGGTGTGATTTGATTTTCGTCTAGAACATCAAAAATCCTTCAGGATGCTCCAAAATGACTCATCTATATCTATAATGATAGATCTTGATTAGGAGTATCTTTTTCTAGTACAAGTCAAGTATCTATTTTGAACCCTTGATCGATTTTGGGGGTTGGGTAGGATCAGGTGATGGTTTTAGGTGTGATTTGATTTTCGTCTAGAACATCAAAAATCCTTCAGGATGCTCCAAAATGACTCATCTATATCTATAATGATAGATCTTGATTAGGAGTATCTTTTTCTAGTACAAGTCAAGTATCTATTTTGAACCCTTGATCGATTTTGGGGGTTGGGAAGGATCAGGTGATGGTTTTGGGTGTGATTTGATTTTCGTCTAGAACATCAAAAATCCTTCAGGATGCTCCAAAATGACTCATCTATATCTATAATGATAGATCTTGATTAGGAGTATCTTTATCTAGTACAAGTCAAGTATCTATTTTGAACCCTTGATCGATTTTGGGGGTTGGGAAGGATCAGGTGATGGTTTTGGGTGTGATTTGATTTTCGTCTAGAACATCAAAAATCCTTCAGGATGCTCCAAAATGACTCATCTATATCTATAATGATAGATCTTGATTAGGAGTATCTTTTTCTAGTACAAGTCAAGTATCTATTTTGAACCCTTGATCGATTTTGGGGGTTGGGAAGGATCAGGTGATGGTTTTGGGTGTGATTTGATTTTCGTCTAGAACATCAAAAATCCTTCAGGATGCTCCAAAATGACTCATCTATATCTATAATGATAGATCTTGATTAGGAGTATCTTTTTCTAGTACAAGTCAAGTATCTATTTTGAACCCTTGATCGATTTTGGGGTTTGGGAAGGATCAGGTGATGGTTTTGGGTGTGATTTGATTTTCGTCTAGAACATCAAAAATCCTTCAGGATGCTCCAAAATGACTCATTTATATCTATAATGATAGATCTTGATTAGGAGTATCTTTTTCTAGTACAAGTCAAGTATCTATTTTAGAACCCTTGATCGATTTTGGGGGTTGGGAAGGATCAAGTGATGGTTTTGGGTGTGATTTGATTTTCGTCTAGAACATCAAAAATCCTTCAGGATGCTCCAAAATGACTCATCTATATCTATAATGATAGATCTTGATTAGGAGTATCTTTTTCTAGTACAAGTCAAGTATCTATTTTGAACCCTTGATCGATTTTGGGGGTTGGGAAGTATCAGGTGATGGTTTTGGGTGTGATTTGATTTTCGTCTAGAACATCAAAAATCCTTCAGGATGCTCCAAAATGACTCATCTATATCTATAATGATAGATCTTGATTAGGAGTATCTTTTTCTAGTACAAGTCAAGTATCTATTTTGAACCCTTGATCGATTTTGGGGGTTGGGAAGGATCAGGTGATGGTTTTGGGTGTGATTTGATTTTCGTCTAGAACATCAAAAATCCTTCAGGATGCTCCAAAATGACTCATCTATATCTATAATGATAGATCTTGATTAGGAGTATCTTTTTCTAGTACAAGTCAAGTATCTATTTTGAACCCTTGATCGATTTTGGGGGTTGGGAAGGATCAGGTGATAGTTTTGGGTGTGATTTGATTTTCGTCTAGAACATCAAAAATCCTTCAGGATGCTCCAAAATTACTCATCTATATCTATAATAATAGATCTTGATTAGGAGTATCTTTTTCTAGCACAAGTCAAGTATCTGTTTTGAACCCTTGATCGATTTTGGGGTTTGGGAAGGATCAGGTGATGGTTTTGGGTGTGATTTGATTTTCGTCTAGAACATCAAAAATCCTTCAGGATGCTCCAAAATGACTCATCTATATCTATAATGATAGACCTTGGTTAGGAGTATCTTTTTTCTAGTACAAGTCAAGTATCTATTTTGAACCCTTGATCGATTTTGGGGGTTGGGAAGGATCAGGTGATGGTTTTGGGTGTGATTTGATTTTCGTCTAGAACGTCAAAAATCCTTCAAGATGCTCCAAAATGACTCATCTATATCTATAATGATAGATCTTGATTAGGAGTATCTTTTTCTAGTACAAGTCAAGTATATATTTTGAACCCTTGATCGATTTTGGGGGTTGGGAAGGATCAGGTGATGGTTTTGGGTGTGATTTGATTTTCGTCTAGAACATCAAAAATCCTTCAGGATGCTCCAAAATGACTCATCTATATCTATAATGATAGATCTTGATTATAAGTATCTTTTTCTAGTACAAGTCAAGTATCTATTTTGAACCCTTGATCGATTTTGGGGGTTGGGAAGGATCAGGTGATGGTTTTGGGTGTGATTTGATTTTCGTCTAGAACATCAAAAATCCTTCAGGATGCTCCAAAATGACTCATCTATATCTATAATGATAGATCTTGATTAGGAGTATCTTTTTCTAGTACAAGTCAAGTATCTATTTTGAACCCTTGATCGATTTTGGGGTTTGGGAAGGATCAGGTGATGGTTTTGGGTGTGATTTTATTTTCGTCTAGAACATCAAAAATCCTTCAGGATGCTCCAAAATGACTCATCTATATCTATAATGATAGATCTTGATTAGGAGTATCTTTTTCTAGTACAAGTCAAGTATCTATTTTGAACCCTTGATCGATTTTGGGGGTTGGGAAGGATCAGGTGATGGTTTTGGGTGTGATTTGATTTTCGTCTAGAACATCAAAAATCCTTCAGGATGCTCCAAAATGACTCATCTATATCTATAATAATAGATCTTGATTAGGAGTATCTTTTTCTAGTACAAGTCAAGTATCTATTTTGAACCCTTGATCGATTTTGGGGGTTGGGAAGGATCAGGTGATGGTTTTGGGTGTGATTTGATTTTCGTCTAGAACACCAAAAATCCTTCAGGATGCTCCAAAATGACGCATCTATATCTATAATGATAGATCTTGATTAGGAGTATCTTTTTCTAGTACAAGTCAAGTATCTATTTTGAACTCTTGATCCATTTTGGGGGTTGGGAAGGATCAGGTGATGGTTTTGGGTGTGATTTGATTTTTGTCTAGAACATCAAAAATCCTTCAGGATGCTCCAAAATGACTCATCTATATCTATAATGATAGATCTTGATTAGGAGTATCTTTTTCTAGTACAAGTCAAGTATCTATTTTGAACCCTTGATCGATTTTGGGGGTTGGGAAGGATCAGGTGATGGTTTTGGGTGTGATTTGATTTTCGTCTAGAACATCAAAAATCCTTCAGGGTGCTCCAAAATGACTCATCTATATCTATAATGATAGATCTTGATTAGGAGTATCTTTTTCTAGTACAAGTCAAGTATCTATTTTGAACCCTTGATCGATTTTGGGGGTTGGGAAGGATCAGGTGATGGTTTTGGGTGTGATTTGATTTTCGTCTAGAACATCAAAAATCCTTTAGGATGCTCCAAAATGACTCATCTATATCTATAATGATAGATCTTGATTAGGAGTATCTTTTTCTAGTACAAGTCAAGTATCTATTTTGAACCCTTGATCGATTTTGGGGGTTGGGAAGGATCAGGTGATGGTTTTGGGTGTGATTTGATTTTCGTCTAGAACATCAAAAATCCTTCAGGATGCTCCAAAATGACTCATCTATATCTATAATGATAGATCTTGATTAGGAGTATCTTTTTCTAGTACAAGTCAAGTATCTATTTTGAACCCTTGATCGATTTTGGGGGTTGGGAAGGATCAGGTGATGGTTTTGGGTGTGATTTGATTTTCGTCTAGAACATCAAAAATCCTTCAGGATGCTCCAAAATGACTCATCTATATCTATAATAATAGATCTTGATTAGGAGTATCTTTTTCTAGCACAAGTCAAGTATCTGTTTTGAACCCTTGATCGATTTTGGGGTTTGGGAAGGATCAGGTGATGGTTTTGGGTGTGATTTGATTTTCGTCTAGAACATCAAAAATCCTTCAGGATGCTCCAAAATGACTCATCTATATCTATAATGATAGACCTTGGTTAGGAGTATCTTTTTTCTAGTCAAGTCAAGTATCTATTTTGAACCCTTGATCGATTTTGGGGGTTGGGAAGGATCAGGTGATGGTTTTGGGTGTGATTTGATTTTCGTCTAGAACATCAAAAATCCTTCAAGATGCTCCAAAATGACTCATCTATATCTATAATGATAGATCTTGATTAGGAGTATCTTTTTCTAGTACAAGTCAAGTATATATTTTGAACCCTTGATCGATTTTGGGGGTTGGGAAGGATCAGTCGATGGTTTTGGGTGTGATTTGATTTTCGTCTAGAACATCAAAAATCCTTCAGGATGCTCCAAAATGACTCATCTATATCTATAATGATAGATCTTGATTATAAGTATCTTTTTCTAGTACAAGTCAAGTATCTATTTTGAACCCTTGATCGATTTTGGGGGTTGGGAAGGATCAGGTGATGGTTTTGGGTGTGATTTGATTTTCGTCTAGAACATCAAAAATCCTTCAGGATGCTCCAAAATGACTCATCTATATCTATAATGATAGATCTTGATTAGGAGTATCTTTTTCTAGTACAAGTCAAGTATCTATTTTGAACCCTTGATCGATTTTGGGGTTTGGGAAGGATCAGGTGATGGTTTTGGGTGTGATTTTATTTTCGTCTAGAACATCAAAAATCCTTCAGGATGCTCCAAAATGACTCATCTATATCTATAATGATAGATCTTGATTAGGAGTATCTTTTTCTAGTACAAGTCAAGTATCTATTTTGAACCCTTGATCGATTTTGGGGGTTGGGAAGGATCAGGTGATGGTTTTGGGTGTGATTTGATTTTCGTCTAGAACATCAAAAATCCTTCAGGATGCTCCAAAATGACTCATCTATATCTATAATAATAGATCTTGATTAGGAGTATCTTTTTCTAGTACAAGTCAAGTATCTATTTTGAACCCTTGATCGATTTTGGGGGTTGGGAAGGATCAGGTGATGGTTTTGGGTGTGATTTGATTTTCGTCTAGAACACCAAAAATCCTTCAGGATGCTCCAAAATGACGCATCTATATCTATAATGATAGATCTTGATTAGGAGTATCTTTTTCTAGTACAAGTCAAGTATCTATTTTGAACCCTTGATCGATTTTGGGGGTTGGGAAGGATCAGGTGATGGTTTTGGGTGTGATTTGATTTTCGTCTAGAACATCAAAAATCCTTCAGGATGCTCCAAAATGACTCATCTATATCTATAATGATAGATCTTGATTAGGAGTATCTTTTTCTAGTACAAGTCAAGTATCTATTTTGAACCCTTGATCGATTTTGGGGGTTGGGAAGGATCAGGTGATGGTTTTGGGTGTGATTTCATTTTCGTCTAGAACATCAAAAATCCTTCAGGGTGCTCCAAAATGACTCATCTATATCTATAATGATAGATCTTGATTAGGAGTATCTTTTTCTAGTACAAGTCAAGTATCTATTTTGATCAGGTGATGGTTTTGGGTGTGATTTGATTTTCGTCTAGAACATCAAAAATCCTTTAGGATGCTCCAAAATGACTCATCTATATCTATAATGATAGATCTTGATTAGGAGTATCTTTTTCTAGTACAAGTCAAGTATCTATTTTAACCCCTTGATCCATTTTGGGGGTTGGGAAGGATCAGGTGATGGTTTTGGGTGTGATTTGATTTTCGTCTAGAACATCAAAAATCCTTCAGGATGCTCCAAAATGACTCATCTATATCTATAATGATAGATCTTGATTAGGAATATCTTTTTCTAGTACAAGTCAAGTATCTATTTTGAACCCTTGATCGATTTTGGGGGTTGGGAAGGATCAGGTGATGGTTTTGGGTGTGATTTGATTTTCGTCTAGAACATCAAAAATCCTTCAGGATGCTCCAAAATGACTCATCTATATCTATAATGATAGATCTTGATTAGGAGTATCTTTTTCTAGTACAAGTCAAGTATCTATTTTGAACCCTTGATCGATTTTGGGGGTTGGGAAGGATCAGGTGATGGTTTTGGGTGTGATTTGATTTTCGTCTTGAACATCAAAAATCCTTCAGGATGCTCCAAAATGACTCATCTATATCTATAATGATAGATCTTGGTTAGGAGTATCTTTTTCTAGTACAAGTCAAGTATCTATTTTGAACCCTTGATCGATTTTGGGGGTTGGGAAGGATCAGGTGATGGTTTTGGGTGTGATTTGATTTTCGTCTAGAACATCAAAAATCCTTCAGGATGCTCCAAAATGACTCATCTATATCTATAATGATAGATTTTTATTAGGAGTATCTTTTTCTAGTACAAGTCAAGTATCTATTTTGAACCCTTGATCGATTTTGGGGGTTGGGAAGGATCAGGTGATGGTTTTGGGTGTGATTTGATTTTCGTCTAGAACATCAAAAATCCTTCAGGGTGCTCCAAAATGACTCATCTATATCTATAATGATAGATCTTGATTAGGAGTATCTTTTTCTAGTACAAGTCAAGTATCTATTTTGAACCCTTGATCGATTTTGGGGGTTGGGAAGGATCAGGTGATGGTTTTGGGTGTGATTTCATTTTCGTCTAGAACATCAAAAATCCTTCAGGGTGCTCCAAAATGACTCATCTATATCTATAATGATAGATCTTGATTAGGAGTATCTTTTTCTAGTACAAGTCAAGTATCTATTTTGAACCCTTGATCGATTTTGGGGGTTGGGAAGGATCAGGTGATGGTTTTGGGTGTGATTTGATTTTCGTCTAGAACATCAAAAATCCTTTAGGATGCTCCAAAATGACTCATCTATATCTATAATGATAGATCTTGATTAGGAGTATCTTTTTCTAGTACAAGTCAAGTATCTATTTTAAACCCTTGATCCATTTTGGGGGTTGGGAAGGATCAGGTGATGGTTTTGGGTGTGATTTGATTTTCATCTAGAACATCAAAAATCCTTCAGGATGCTCCAAAATGACTCATCTATATCTATAATGATAGATCTTGATTAGGAGTATCTTTTTCTAGTACAAGTCAAGTATCTATTTTGAACCCTTGATCGATTTTGGGGGTTGGGAAGGATCAGGTGATGGTTTTGGGTGTGATTTGATTTTCGTCTAGAACATCAAAAATCCTTCAGGATGCTCCAAAATGACTCATCTATATCTATAATGATAGATCTTGATTAGGAGTATCTTTTTCTAGTACAAGTCAAGTATCTATTTTGAACCCTTGATCGATTTTGGGGGTTGGGTAGGATCAGGTAATGGTTTTGGGTGTGATTTGATTTTCGTCTAGAACATCAAAAATCCTTCAGGATGCTCCAAAATGACTCATCTATATCTATAATGATAGATCTTGGTTAGGAGTATCTTTTTCTAGTACAAGTCAAGTATCTATTTTGAACCCTTGATCGATTTTGGGGGTTGGGAAGGATCAGGTGATGGTTTTGGGTGTGATTTGATTTTCGTCTAGAACATCAAAAATCCTTCAGGATGCTCCAAAATGACTCATCTATATCTATAATGATAGATCTTGATTAGGAGTATCTTTTTCTAGTACAAGTCAAGTATCTATTTTGAACCCTTGATCGATTTTGGGGGTTGGGAAGGATCAGGTGATGGTTTTGGGTGTGATTTGATTTTCGTCTAGAACATCAAAAATCCTTCAGGGTGCTCCAAAATGACTCATCTATATCTATAATGATAGATCTTGATTAGGAGTATCTTTTTCTAGTACAAGTCAAGTATCTATTTTGAACGCTTGATCGATTTTGGGGGTTGGGAAGGATCAGGTGATGGTTTTGGGTGTGATTTGATTTTCGTCTAGAACATCAAAAATCCTTCAGGATGCTCCAAAATGACTCATCTATATCTATAATGATAGATCTTGATTAGGAGTATCTTTTTCTAGTACAAGTCAAGTATCTATTTTGAACCCTTGATCGATTTTGGGGTTTGGGAAGGATCAGGTGATGGTTTTGGGTGTGATTTGATTTTCGTCTAGAACATCAAAAATCCTTCAGGATGCTACAAAATGACTCATCTATATCTATAATGATAGATCTTGATTAGGAGTATCTTTTTCTAGTACAAGTCAAGTATCTATTTTGAACCCTTCATCGATTTTGGGGGTTGGGAAGGATCAGGTGATGGTTTTGGGTGTGATTTGATTTTCGTCTAGAACATCAAAAATCCTTCAGGATGCTCCAAAATGACTCATCTATATCTATAATAATAGATCTTGATTAGGAGTATCTTTTTCTAGTACAAGTCAAGTATCTATTTTGAACCCTTGATCGATTTTGGGGGTTGGGAAGGATCAGGTGATGGTTTTGGGTGTGATTTGATTTTCGTCTAGAACACCAAAAATCCTTCAGGATGCTCCAAAATGACTCATCTATATCTATAATGATAGATCTTGATTAGGAGTATCTTTTTCTAGTACAAGTCAAGTATCTATTTTGAACCCTTGATCGATTTTGGGGGTTGGGAAGGATCAGGTGATGGTTTTTGGTGTGATTTGATTTTCGTCTAGAACATCAAAAAACCTTCAGGATGCTCCAAAATGACTCATCTATATCTATAATGATAGATCTTGATTAGGAGTATCTTTTTCTAGTACAAGTCAAGTATCTATTTTGAACCCTTGATCGATTTTGGGGGTTGGGAAGGATCAGGTGATGGTTTTGGGTGTGATTTGATTTTCGTCTAGAACATCAAAAATCCTTCAGGGTGCTCCAAAATGACTCATCTATATCTATAATGATAGATCTTGATTAGGAGTATCTTTTTCTAGTACAAGTCAAGTATCTATTTTGAACCCTTGATCGATTTTGGGGGTTGGGAAGGATCAGGTGATGGTTTTGGGTGTGATTTGATTTTCGTCTAGAACATCAAAAATCCTTCAGGATGCTCCAAAATGACTCATCTATATCTATAATGATAGATCTTGATTAGGAGTATCTTTTTCTAGTACAAGTCAAGTATCTATTTTGAACCCTTGATCGATTTTGGGGGTTGGGAAGGATCAGGTGATGGTTTTGGGTGTGATTTGATTTTCGTCTAGAACATCAAAAATCCTTCAGGATGCTCCAAAATGACTCATCTATATGTATAATGATAGATCTTCATTGGGAGTATCTTTTTCTAGTACAAGTCAAGTATCTATTTTGAACCCTTGATCGATTTTGGGGGTTCGGAAGGATCAGGTGATGGTTTTGGGTGTGATTTGATTTTCGTCTTGAACATCAAAAATCCTTCAGGATGCTCCAAAATGACTCATCTATATCTATAATGATAGATCTTGATTAGGAGTATCTTTTTCTAGTACAAGTCAAGTATCTATTTTGAACCCTTGATCGATTTTGGGGGTTGGGAAGGATCAGGTGATGGTTTTGGGTGTGATTTGATTATCGTCTAGAACATCAAAAATCCTTCAGGATGCTCCAAAATGACTCATCTATATCTATAATGATAGATCTTGGTTAGGAGTATCTTTTTCTTGTACAAGTCAAGTATCTATTTTGAACCCTTGATCGATTTTGGGGGTTGGGAAGGATCAGGTGATGGTTTTGGGTGTGATTTGATTCTCGTCTAGAACATCAAAAATCCTTCAGGATGCTCCAAAATGACTCATCTATATCTATAATGATAGATCTTGATTAGGAGTATCTTTTTCTAGTACAAGTCAAGTATCTATTTTGAACCCTTGATCGATTTTGGGGGTTGGGAAGGATCAGGTGATGGTTTTGGGTGTGATTTGATTTTCGTCTAGAACATCAAAAATCCTTCAGGATGCTCCAAAATGACTCATCTATATCTATAATGATAGATCTTGATTAGGAGTATCTTTTTCTAGTACAAGTCAAGTATCTATTTTGAACCCTTGATCGATTTTGGGGTTTGGGAAGGATCAGGTGATGGTTTTGGGTGTGATTTGATTTTCGTCTAGAACATCAAAAAACCTTCAGGATGCTCCAAAATGACTCATCTATATCTATAATGATAGATCTTGATTAGGAGTATCTTTTTCTAGTACAAGTCAAGTATCTATTTTGAACCCTTGATCGATTTTGGGGGTTGGGAAGGATCAGGTGATGGTTTTGGGTGTGATTTGATTTTCGTCTAGAACATCAAAAATCCTTCAGGATGCTCCAAAATGACTCATCTATATCTATAATAATAGATCTTGATTAGGAGTATCTTTTTCTAGTACAAGTCAAATATCTATTTTGAACCCTTGATCGATTTTGGGGGTTAGGAAGGATCAGGTGATGGTTTTGGGTGTGATTTGATTTTCGTCTAGAACACCAAAAATCCTTCAGGATGCTCCAAAATGACTCATCTATATCTATAATGATAGATCTTGATTAGGAGTATCTTTTTCTAGTACAAGTCAAGTATCTATTTTGAACCCTTGATCGATTTTGGGGGTTGGGAAGGATCAGGTGATGGTTTTGGGTGTGATTTGATTTTCGTCTAGAACATCAAAAATCCTTCAGGATGCTCCAAAATGACTCATCTATATCTATAATGATAGATCTTGATTAGGAGTGTCTTTTTCTAGTACAAGTCAAGTATCTATTTTGAACCCTTGATCGATTTTGGGGGTTGGGAAGGATCAGGTGATGGTTTTGGGTGTGATTTGATTTTCGTCTAGAACATCAAAAATCCTTCAGGATGCTCCAAAATGACTCATCTATATCTATAATGATAGATCTTGATTAGGAGTATCTTTTTCTAGTACAAGTCAAGTATCTATTTTGAACCCTTGATCGATTATGGGGTTTGGGAAGGATCAGGTGATGGTTTTGGGTGTGATTTGATTTTCGTCTAGAACATCAAAAATCCTTCAGGATGCTCCAAAATGACTCATCTATATCTATAATGATAGATCTTGATTAGGAGTATCTTTTTCTAGTCCAAGTCAAGTATCTATTTTGAACCCTAGATCGATTTTGGGGGTTGGGAAGGATCAGGTGATGGTTTTGGGTGTGATTTGATTTTCGTCTAGAACACCAAAAATCCTTCAGGATGCTCCAAAATGACTCATCTATATCTATAATGATAGATCTTGATTAGGAGTATCTTTTTCTAGTACAAGTCAAGTATCTATTTTGAACCCTTGATCGATTTTGGGGGTTGGGAAGGATCAGGTGATGGTTTTGGGTGTGATTTGATTTTCGTCTAGAACATCAAAAATCCTTCAGGATGCTCAGGTGATGGTTTTGGGTGTGATTTGATTTTCGTCTAGAACATCAAAAATCCTTCAGGATGCTCCAAAATGACTCATCTATATCTATAATGATAGATCTTGATTAGGAGTATCTTTTTCTAGTCCAAGTCAAGTATCTATTTTGAACCCTAGATCGATTTTGGGGGTTGGGAAGGATCAGGTGATGGTTTTGGGTGTGATTTGATTTTCGTCTAGAACACCAAAAATCCTTCAGGATGCTCCAAAATGACTCATCTATATCTATAATGATAGATCTTCATTAGGAGTATCTTTTTCTAGTACAAGTCAAGTATCTATTTTGAACCCTTGATCGATTTTGGGGGTTGGGAAGGATCAGGTGATGGTTTTGGGTGTGATTTGATTTTCGTCTAGAACATCAAAAATCCTTCAGGATGCTCCAAAATGACTCATCTATATCTATAATGATAGATCTTGATTAGGAGTATCTTTTTCTAGTACAAGTCAAGTATCTATTTTGAACCCTTGATCGATTTTGGGGGTTGGGAAGAATCAGGTGATGGTTTTGGGTGTGATTTGATTTTCGTCTAGAACATCAAAAATCCTTCAGGGTGCTCCAAAATGACTCATCTATATCTATAATGATAGATCTTGATTAGGAGTATCTTTTTCTAGTACAAGTCAAGTATCTATTTTGAACCCTTGATCGATTTTGGGGGTTGGGAAGGATCAGGTGATAGTTTTGGGTGTGATTTGATTTTCGTCTAGAACATCAAAAATCCTTTAGGATGCTCCAAAATGACTCATCTATATCTATAATGATAGATCTTGATTAGGAGTATCTTTTTCTAGTACAAGTCAAGTATCTATTTTGAACCCTTGATCCATTTTGGGGGTTGGGAAGGATCAGGTGATGGTTTTGGGTGTGATTTGATTTTCGTCTAGAACATCAAAAATCCTTCAGGATGCTCCAAAATGACTCATCTATGTCTATAATGATAGATCTTGATTAAGAGTATCTTTTTCTAGTACAAGTCAAGTATCTATTTTGAACCCTTGATCGATTTTGGGGGTTGGGAAGGATCAGGTGATGGTTTTGGGTGTGATTTGATTTTCGTCTAGAACATCAAAAATCCTTCAGGATGCTCCAAAATGACTCATCTATATGTATAATGATAGATCTTCATTAGGAGTATCTTTTTCTAGTACAAGTCAAGTATCTATTTTGAACCCTTGATCGATTTTGGGGGTTGGGAAGGATCAGGTGATGGTTTTGGGTGTGATTTGATTTTCGTCTAGAACATCAAAAATCCTTCAGGATGCTCCAAAATGACTCATCTATATCTATAATGATAGATCTTGATTACTAGTATCTTTTTCTAGTACAAGTCAAGTATCTATTTTGAACCCTTGATCGATTTTGGGGGTTGGGAAGGATCAGGTGATGGTTTTGGGTGTGATTTGATTTTCGTCTAGAACATCAAAAATCCTTCAGGATGCTCCAAAATGACTCATCTATATCTATAATGATAGATCTTGATTAGGAGTATCTTTTTCTAGTACAAGTCAAGTATCTATTTTGAAACCTTGATCGATTTTGGGGGTTGGGAAGGATCAGGTGATGGTTTTGGGTGTGATTTGATTTTCGTCTAGAACATCAAAAATCCTTTAGGATGCTCCAAAATGACTCATCTATATCTATAATGATAGATCTTGATTAGGAATATCTTTTTCTAGTACAAGTCAAGTATCTATTTTGAACCCTTGATCGATTTTGGGGGTTGGGAAGGATCAGATGATGGTTTTGGGTGTGATTTGATTTTCGTCTAGAACATCAAAAATCCTTTAGGATGCTCCAAAATAACTCTTCTATATCTATAATGATAGATCTTGATTAGGAGTATCTTTTTCTAGTACAAGTCAAGTATCTATTTTGAACCCTTGATCGATTTTGGGGGTTGGGAAGGATCAGGTGATGGTTTTGGGTGTGATTTGATTTTCGTCTAGAACATCAAAAATCCTTCAGGATGCTCCAAAATGACTCATCTATATCTATAATGGTAGATCTTGATTAGGAGTATCTTTTTCTAGTACAAGTCAAGTATCTATTTTGAACCCATGATCGATTTTGGGGGTTGGGAAGGATCAGGTGATGGTTTTGGGTGTTTTT
>NW_026605285.1:0-36062 GCF_945859685.1 Eupeodes corollae
GAAAAAGTCTGGATCCGCCCTTGATGTCCACCGACTTACAGGGATGAATTTGTACGTATCTGAAAATTCACCTCCTGCTTTTGCAAAAACAGACAAGTGTGTTGGAAATGGAGAAATACATATTGCGCATGTGAGGTTTAGCCTAAGCAACAACGTGGCGTACTATACACTTGTTATTCATAAGAAAAAAGGCAAACGTAAACCCGTCTCTTATGGACTTATTGGACATTTTCCTTCATTCTCGACGGATGAAGTTTACGTAGTGGAATAAATTTTTACAGAAGTTACTGTAATTTTAGTAAAGTGGTACAAGTGGCCAAAATGAACTAGGAACTGAGATTTTGTTTTAATTACAGTTTAAAAAAGCAGATTGCAGTGCAAGGTGCATAAATAAAAGTGTTAACGAAATTAATATTAATAGAAGATACAAAGTTAATTAAAGTTTTAATTGAAAGTGATTTGTGAAAAAGTGGTTGTTTAAATTTTAGTTACCCAAAAAGTCACAATGGCTCTAATAAGATTAGATTGCTGTTTTACAGATTTTCTGATGAATAACAATAACTTTGAAAAACTTAATTTCTTAAAGAAAAAAAAAAGTGATAGAAGTAGGACGCTCTAACCCTCCTTTGAAAATAGAATACAAAAGAAAAGACGGTTTTGTTTCCCATTTCAATCTTTCATTGTATCAAAAATATTCATGGTTGACCGGAAGCTGCAAATCTAACAAAATGTTTTGTTTTCCTTGTCTTTTGTTTTCCAAATCCCCCAGTGTTAGGAGCCGCACAGGTTACGCGGATATTAATAATGTTTTTAATTCGGCAAACAAGCACATAAAGACGGAAAAACATATTCGCAGTTGTTTATCACTGCATGATTTTAGTCATAACCGAATTGAAATTTCTTTAGGTAATTCCTTTGTAGCTCATTACAAGAAAGTTGAGCGGAATAAAAAATTAATGGAGCGTTTTTTAGATACAGTAGTTTTGTTAGGTAAACAAGAGCAGGCATTCCGAGGTCACGATGAAAGGCCGGATTCCAATAATCGTGGAAATTACATTGAGACTTTATTGTATCTCTCAAAGTATGACTCTTCAATGGAAACTCATTTAGAACAAAACTCCAGTGCACAGAATCCACATTTTTCGGGGCTCTCAAGTGATATACAAAACTATTTGATTCATAGTATCGCTGCAGTGATTAAATCTGAAGTTAAAATGGCAATAAGTAAAGGTAGTTTTTTTTTTTAACGTGAGCGAGTGTCGAAATGCAGATGAGCTTTCAAAACATATTTTTAAAATACTCGATTCATTCTTTTGCATGGAAAATTTAATTGGTCAATCTTATGATGGTGCCTTTGAGATATTGGCTTTAATTTACTCTTATCATTCAACAAATATTATTGTCAACATTCAGTAAAATTTAAAAAAAAACTAATTGACAGTTTTTTTACAAAAAATAAAACTCTAAAAAAACAATACTAAAACTTGGTAAAAATTTACTTTCTACTCAACTTATTTTATTTCACAGAAAATATTGTTTTCGATATTCAGTAATTCAAATCCAACAGTCCATTTCTTAAAAAATAAAATCTACAAAAAATAGCTAGTACTCAAATTTGGTAAAAATTAATACGAGTACACATAGACAAACTTTTAAGCAAGACAAATCGACAGATGGGATGGGAAGTTATTAGTGTGGGTCGCATCCCAGCCTCTTTTTTTTTTGAGATATTGCAGCCGGGCAATATTTTTCTTTCAAAATTGAATTTCTGTTGAATAAAACTTTTAAGGTCGTAACAGAATAAAGAAATCCACATTTTGAAGGAATTTGCTTTCGATGTTCTAAAACTAAGATTGAAACACGAATTCCAAGAATATAAATGTCCCCAAAACCAGCGAAAAACACTTTTGTTAAACTAATGGCTAATTGAAAAACACAACGCACATTTCATATTCATAAATATAAAAGTTTTGAATCTCTTGAGAACTGAAGTGAAAAGAGATTCTGAAACGTGTAATTCGTGACTGACACACAAAAGTTTCTTAACAGCTCATTTGTTTACCTAATTTTTTTTTTTAATTCAAAAAAATTATGCACTTAAATGTACTTATTTCCTAAAATTCGAGAACCACAAATTTTTCACTCTACAATTTTAAAGTTTTGTTGATTCCTTTAAGATTAAGTATCAGCTCCAATCAACGAGTAAGCAGACAGTTGGTGATAGTAATAATAGACTCCCAAAAATTGAGTCCGAAAAAACAACGTAAAAAAAAAAAATAGAAAATTCTTTATGTCAGATTCTTTCTCATTTTCTGTGTTATTGAAGTTTTGAAGCGTTTTTCACATTATATACATAAGTGGCAACAAAAAAGAATATATTTTTTTTATTTTGGAAGAAAGCAGAGTTTGCTTTAAAAAACTGTTAGAATCTTGGAATGTTTTCATATGAAGAAAGTTTACTACATTAAAAGTTTCACTATACCTTGCCGGACAATAGCCTTATAAAACATTCAAGGTTAATATGCACATTATGTTATTTAAATTTTGTTAGCCTTCTTTAAATTTTGAAGCGGTAAGTAAAAACTCGTCTATAGGTATGTTAAGTGCGTGCCCCCCCCCCCTAATAAAAAAAATCAGGATCCGCGTTGTCACCAAGTGACAAGTTCATTTATTAACTTCGTATTGAAAGTTACATTAATCGGCAGGCTTGTAAAAAAATCCAGTCTTAAAATATCATGTGTTCAATTAAATATAAAGATTACATTCAAAATTAAAGTAAAATAGGAAACACCAGCACTTTTTCTGTGGTTTCAGACTTGAATCCGTCGAAATTAACATGTATTGTACGGTTCGAAAAAAAATGTCTAAAGTACGCTAAGTGAGCAAGATGCTGGACTTTATCAAATACATTGGAAATATGAAGGTCAATAATCTAAACTTATCCAAAACTATGTAAAGATTTTTTCCATTGTTCGGTATAATGAATTATGAAATCACTAGTGGACTTATAGTTACAAAAGCCGTACTACCGGTCATTAAGAAGCTTTCCTTCCTCGAGATATTTCTTAAGCAGATAATTAATCAGCTCTTCCATTTGGAAAGAAGATCGTTAATACTAAGGTCGAAAATTCCTCTTTTTTGGAAATTGCCTGAAAAAAATGGTAACCATGAACGCTGTCAAGAACTTTTGTTTTAAGATGTTAAAGAACGATAAAATTGGGTGCTTGAATATATATGAACCATCATTTATAGTTTGCTCCCAATTATACCATGGCATATGAGTTATACCAATTATATTCACAAAGCGAGTCGTCAGACGGTGACATCGACTACGTTTCCGAAGGTGGAGAGGGGCACTATAGGTCGCCTACAAATAAAAATAAAAATAGGTTCTCAAGCCTAGCGCCGCTAGAGCAGCCTAAGGAAAGGGAGATGGAGGTGACTGAAGCCCCCAACGACAACGAAGCCGATGAGGTGGAGCTGGCACAAGTGCTGCAGGCAAAAAAGCAGCAAATAGATGCCTACGAGGACCAGCTAAAAAAGCTGAAGGAGGAGATGGAGCCCCTTCTCAGTGCACTAAGAAACAAAATTGAAGCGCGCCGACAAAAAGAGGCAGCTGAGAAGGAGGACAAACAAGCACAACGGCTCCTACAACAACAACAGCAGCAACAGGCGAAGCAAAAAAAGCCTGAAACAAGACAGCAACAACAACCACAGCAGCAACAACCAAAGCCCGCTACCAAAATCACTGGAGCGGAGCAAAAAATAAAGACTTTACCAGCAGTGACAGGCCCAATGCCTGAGGGCCCATCTACCTCGAGTAAGGCCAAGCAGCAGCAACAACAAGAGCTACAAGCAAGGCAGCAGCAGAA
This sequence comes from Eupeodes corollae, assembly GCF_945859685.1. Classification (NCBI taxonomy): domain Eukaryota; kingdom Metazoa; phylum Arthropoda; class Insecta; order Diptera; family Syrphidae; genus Eupeodes; species Eupeodes corollae. The sequence goes on from NW_026605285.1 coordinate 3,873, forward strand.
ACAGCAACAAAAGCCGCAGAAGCAGCAACAGCAGCAGCAGCAGCAACACCAGAAACAACCACAGCCTAACAAAGAAAAAATACCACCAATAAGGACCCATAACGTTGACATACAGGACATTAAACAGGTATGTAAGTACGCCACTAAGGGCAAATTTCTCATTAAAATTCTAAACGAAAAATGAAAGAATTATTCGGTCCAGTGCTTCTCACTGGCCGAATACAAGTTAGTTAAAGAGTTGCTAAAAGAGGCCACAGCTGAGTTCTTCAGCTACACGCCTAAGAGCGAAAAATTCAAGACGGTCCTTCTGAAGGGCATAAGTTCCTGCACGGAACCGGAGGAGCTCTTAGCTGAGCTCCGCCAAAAAGCCAGTGACGATCTCGATTTTATCGGGGTCAAGCCTTTCACTACGGTGAAGTCAAGACGAGGGGGTTATAGGCTGCCAATGTTCCTCGTAACATTATCGCCCCAAAGCAGTTTGAATAGTGTCGAGAGAATCACATCTCTCGACAATCAAACTGTACGCTGGGAGACATTAAAAAGGCACGACGACATTCTACAATGTACGAAGTTCCAGAGGTTTGGCCATGCCAATGCCAACTGCAATATGCAGTTGCGTTGTGTCAGGTGCGGAGAAACCCACAAAGAAGGAGAATGCAAGCTGGGGAATGAGCGGGTTGAAGATTTGACCCTGCTCAAGTGTGTCCTTTGTGGAAACCAAGGGCACCCGGATAACTATAGGGGTTGCCCTAAGGTCCAACAAATGAAACAGAAACAGGCCAGTCAAAAAGCCGAAAAAAGTCAACCGGCTCCAACACAAAAATTCGTAGATCCCAAATTTTCCTACGCCCAAATGGTGTCAGGGAATGGGAACACGAGACAGGCTCCACCAACGGTTGCCCCAAAGGCCCCTGTGCCTGAGGCACCGGAGGTGCAGCCTGACATTGTAGCCTTGTTGTTGAGCATTCAAAGTCAACTAACAGGACTGCAAAGTCAGATAAAGGAGCAAGGCAAAAGGGTAGATCATCTCTACTCTTTGTTGCCTGGCCTGGCGCAATTTAGACCATAATGGGCGCGCTGCCGGAGACGCGCCTTAAAGTCCTAGCTGTGAATGTAAATTCACTGATAAGGATTGAACGAAGAGCCAATATGTTCCAATTGTTGAAAGACTACAGTCCCGATGTGTTTATGGCTAGCGAAACTAAGCTAAACCACAAACACAAATTGACTCATAAAAATTACAATATCGTAAGAAGAGACCGGCCCGACTCCACTCAAGGGGGCGGTGTCGCTCTCTTTATACGAAAAGGCATTAATTATAAAGTCATATACAACAATGAATTGCGAAAGCTCAAGACGCTAGAAGTTTGCGTTGTATGCATCTCTCTCACTCAAGGGAAGCGGATGTATATGATTGCGGCTTATGCGGCTGGAGCTCCGCAGGTTACTTACTTTGCTTCAGAACTCGAGATTCTTTTTAGGGAACTGAAACTGAGCTTGGAAGAAAACTATTTCATCTTGTCCGGTGATTTAAACGCAAAACATGAAGATTGGGGAAATCAACATAGTAATCCCAGAGGTAATCATCTTTTTAATTTGATGAATCTTTACAGCGTTGAATATGGCGTCGACCTGCTGGCTACCGAAAAGCCATTGTATCCAAGAAGCGGCTCCTTTCTGGATCTTTTGCTGGTACGGCACTAGACTGACAGTAACATACAAAGTGGGTAATCATTCTCGAAACTGCTTACAGACAGTCGAGTACGACAGTGATCACTGCGGGCTGGCTGCTGTAATGCAGATTCCGAACGAACGCGTGGAGTTGGAGGAATACGTTGCAACGCACTCTTACAATTACAGTAAGATGCGTTGGTCCGTTTCACCAACGCCTTAGCGAGAGAACTTCGTTCGAGTGAAATAGCCCCACCAAACAACAGAAACCTGACAAATACAGAAATTGAACAACATTTACAACAGATGGACGAAACAATAAAACGAACGATGGAACGGACAATACTAAAGTACAGAGAACGGGACCAAATGGACGCTTACAGAAACGCGACAATTGACGCACTGCGAAAGCATAAGAGTGGCTTACTGACAAGACTCAAAAACTTGTACAGACGACTTACAGACCCACACGACTTGGAGGTTAGGACACTGAAGTCGTCAATAAAAAATGTCAATCTGTTGATTAAGGAGAACTACAGGCTATCAATTACCAAGTACTGGGACCGCAAGATCCGGTCAGTTAATTCGAGCGACCCTAGTATGTTCCCTAAAATCAACAAGATATTCAGAAAAAAGTCCGACAATGACCTTCCGAGTCTGAAACTCCAAAGAACCGAAGAAAACAGAGACGTACTCATGACAGCGCAAATAGATCCAGAAGAAGCCATCTTTGACGATGACTTTTATATAATTGAAGATCCGAAGGAAAAGGTGGAGGCGTTGGGAGCTGCTTTCCAGCAAGTGTACAAGGTGAATGTTAGCATTCGCCCCAACCACGACCTGGAGAACAGAGCCCTACTTAATCACTTTTACCTTCGAAATGGCGACACAATGGCGATCTGAGAACCGCGGTTTCATGCGGTTCAATGACGATTCCTTGGCAAATGCCATAATCGCCGAGCAAACGGAACCAAGTCCCTTGTTAGTCACGAAGGTTGAGCTTCAGCTCATCTTCAATTCAATAAAAAACAAAAAGTCAGCAGGTGTCGATGGTATATCCAACGTTGTACTAAGACATTTACCGACGGAAGCAATTGACATTTACACCACACTCTTCAACAATGCACTGAATAATGCATATTATCCAGTGCATTGGAAGACCGCTGTGGTTCATCCTCTCCCGAAAAAGGGAAAGGACAACTCCAACCCGTCAAATCTTCGGTCGATAAGTCTTCTTCCGAGCATCAGCAAAGTTTTCGAAAAAAATCATTAATAGGGCTCTGACTAAGTGGGCTGCGGACAACAAAATAATTCCGGATAATCAGTTCGGGTTCAAGGCGGGTCATGACACAATTCATTCTGCGTCTAAACTCGTTTCTGATATCCAATGGAATAAATCAAAACAACAATGCACAGGTGCTGTCCTGGTTGATTTGGAAAAGGCCTTTGACACCGTATGGTTAGAGGGTCTTTACCTAAAATTGAGCAGGTTTGGCATTAGCAAGCCATTGTTGTATATACTTTATGATATGCTTAACGGTAGAAAGTTTGTTGTCAAAAGTGGCAATGTAACTTCTACCACAACATTCTCAATTAAAAATGGTCTTCAACAGGGAGCGGTGAATTCGCCGATTCTCTTCAGCATTTACACCAGCGATCTGATAGGTAGTCTTACAAAGGCAATTGCGTACGCCGACGATCTAATTGCGTACAGAACGGCCCGAAAGGTTGAGGTTATTAGAATTCTCTTGCAGCGTGATTTCGACAAGATTCAGCGATATTGCGACGACTGGAAACTAAAAAATAAATGTCCAGGAGTCAGAGGCAACTCTGTTCCGGACTCCGTTGGCTAGGGCCACGAGGGATACGTGCAAGAATTGGCGCAAGATGGTCATCGTTGATCTTCACGGACAGCCATTAGCGAGCAAAGTGTAGTGAAGTACCTCGTTATCTGGTTAGATCAGTATTTTATATTTCGACAGACACATAAATGCTGCTCTGACCAGGGCCAGAGGAGCCTTCGCTCTGACGAAACGGCTGTTTTTTAGCAGTCGGCTTGACCCCAGAGTGAAGGTAATTTGCAACATGGCCCTCATACGGCCAATGACCGTGTATGGTTGTCCTGTGTGGTTCAACGTTGCCCCTTCCCAGATGGAGAAGTTTCAGGCTTATATCGAACAGCCGAATCTTCTTATGTGCATTACTATTCCAACGAGGTCCTATACAACGGGGCTCGAATCAACAGAATTGACAATTTCGTGATAAAACTCGTTCGAGGTCACATTGCAAGAGCTATGTCTTCGACCAACAATTTAATTTTCGGGGCGTTCTATCCGAACGACGAGTATTTTGAAAGTGCACGCTTGAGCGGGTTCATTCCACCAGAGGCATTCCTCTTTTTAGACAAATGCGGTCTGATACAGGATAGATTGGCAGTTCCGTTAATCTACCACGTCAGACGAAGAACCGTGGATAGGCGACTCCTGTACAATCGGGACGTCATGGCACAAGGTGGAGCAGAGCTCCTTCGGTTCAGTAGGGCTGTGTCCGAACGGGACCGAACTGATAGGGTGAAGAAGGAGAACCAGTTTTGGTGGCTTCAATCGGCACTTGATATTGGGTAGTCGGGATGGGGTTTTAAGCCTTGGCCGGCTTACATACTTGTTTAATAGTATTAAGGTTTAGTTTTAAGTAGAATAGGCATGGTGGCACGAAAAGAAATAGAAAAAAAAAATACAAAAAATACAAAAAAAAAGAACATTAAAATTAAAAAAAAAAACATGGATTAAAAAAAAAAAAAATAGTAAAAAAAAATAGACAACAAAATATGAAAAACAAAAATGTTAGATAGTTAGATTTGATACTGTGGTTTTTCTAGTTTTAAGTATAGGTAGTTTAAGTTAGTTTTAAGTTTTATTTAAGGACCTTATTTTAAGTAGTTTGTAAGTAAAAATAAATAAAAAAGGTTATTGATATTAGTTTTTTTTTCAAAATTTTCTAATAAAAACAAAACAAATAAAATTTAGATTGAAGTAAAATAGATCTTAAGGCCGAAAGGCATTAGTAATTAGTGTTATAGTTTAGCTTAGAGTGTCCGTATGGGACCATTAAGTTAGTTGTAAGTTATGGATAATTAGGCTAGTTTTATGAATTTTTGTCTAGCTTTAAGATAGGTTTAAGATTGAACTAATAAAAATGAATTAAAAAAAAAAAAAAAAAATACCAATTATATTGACCATTTACGAAACCATGCTGATAAGGGATGATAAACGATTTAATATAAGAACACAGCAAGTCACAAGATGAATGGCATTCGTTTTGTGTTCATACCGTTCTTCTATTAAGTGCCGCAAAATTGACTTTTACCACCTCACCTAGTGGTTCATCCAAAAGTTTTTTTCGAGGGTAAAAGTTTAGCTGCTTTGTTATGTAATCTTCAAATAACCATGACCATTCCACTCAGGAATTATTGGCACATCAATAACAATGGCTTTATTATTATCATTCTTGTTCGCATGATGTCAGGTTTCGAAGTGATTCTTGGGTTGAAATAATTGGTATGTCTTTGAACTTAAGTTCTTTTCATGTTGTACATCTTTTAAGGTAGTTTATTAAGGATAGGCATTGTAACTGCCCATTTGTGGAATTCTGTATTCATCTTATCATTGCTTCAAATACAAAATCAGTGGACTTTTGTTCTTAAACCCTACTTCGAAAATCCTTACAAAATCGTCAAGGTAAATTAACTAGGAGAGTAATTATTCTACTATACCACTTGCGACTTGAGTGGCATTTCTTGAGAGAAGGTACCTACTATTCATTAAGTTTATTTTTCTACTTTCGTCTATTTTTTCGGATAATTTCTTTTTAATTTCTTTCTCGGGTTCTTTCCTGTGACACTTGCTCCATTTAATTTTAAAGTCTTTTTCTTTTCGTTTCTTTTTTCGATTCTTAATGTTTTAAATTCGTTTTTTTTTTCTTACAGCCATTCCCTGTTAACTTAATTAACTACCACGCGCCCCTTCATGAAGAAGAAAACCAAGTCCAACTGAGTTAAGGTCAAAGTCAATTACTTAATGAATTTTGTTTGTATGTTACAACTTGTGTCGCATTTTCATTACTGTTTTGCTGAATTACTTTTCGAAAGTAAGAACCTACTGAAATTTAATTCCTGGCGAGTTCTTGACTTCGAAAGAGCAATTCTTATAACTAAAATGTATTCGATACGCTCGTTGCGTTTCAGCAATGGAATTATGGTTTTTAAAACATTAAACTTATGCTGGGAACGAAGTTTGGTTTAATTTGATCTCATAAGTAAAGTAGATTAAAAATCTATAAACAAGGACTAAGGAGGAAAGACTGTAATGTATGAAAAAATAATTTGAATTAGTTTAATTCTATTTGGATTGGACTATTAAAGCAATAATAAGAACCTGGATTGAGAAAATGAATGGGATATTGCATATTTAAAACATAAAAGTATAAACACCTGTATTTTATTTATTCCAAAATCGACACGGATACGAAGGACGAAGAAACGAAAAATTAAAAATGCAAAAAACTTACTTACTTACTTACTTACTTACTTAAGGTGGCGCTACAGTCCTGTGTGAACTAGGGCCTCAACCAACAAACTTCTCCATCTAGCTCGGTCCCTAGCTAGATGTCTCCAGTTTCGCGCTCCAAGTTGGGTTCCACTTGTGTGCGCCACCTGATCCGCGGTCTTTCTCTACTGTGCTGTCCTGTGGTTGTGGATTCGAAGACTTTCCGGGCCGGAGCATTGGTTTCCATGCACTCTACGTGACCCAGCCATCTTAGTCGTTTTACTTTTATCCTTTTGGCTAAGTCTACGTCACTGTACAGCCGGTACAGCTCTTTGCTCCATCTTTTCCTCCACTCCCCTTCGATGCATACGAGACAGTAGATAACACGAAGAACTTTTCTCTCGAAGCGAACCAAGATGCTTTCATCCGCTTTTGTCATAGTCCATGCCTCTGCACCGTATAGCATGACGGGGATGATAAGGGTCTGATATAGCAACACTTTGTTCCCTCGAGAGAGGACTTTACCACTCAATTGCTTTCTTAGCCCAATGAAACAGCGGTTAGCAAGAGTTATTCTGCGATTGATCTCAGCGCTAGTGTTGTTTTCTGCGTTTACAGCGGAGCCTAGGTAGACGAAGTCCTTGACTACCTCAAAGTTACGTCTGTCGATGGTGACGTTTTGACCAAGACGTCAATCTTGTATGTCCTTTCTTCAATGTCATCAGCATATGCCAGTAATTGGACAGACTTTTGAAAGAAAGCGGCCTTGAAATCGATGAAAAGATGGTGGGTGTGGATTTGTTGTTCTTAGGTTTTTTCCAGGATCTGCCGTAATGTGAATATTTGATCAACTGTGGACTTTCCTGGTCTAAAACCACACTGATAAGGACCGATAGGTCCTAAGATGTTCACATATTACGGCAGAGAAGATTTTGTAAGCGATGTTAAGTAGACTAATTCCTCTATAGTTGGTGCAGTTTAGAGGGTCTCCTTTTTTCAGGATCGGGCAAACAATACTGAGGTTCCATTCATCAGGTATGCTTTCTTCCGACCATATCTTACAGATAAGTTGGTGCATGCTCCTAACCAACTTATCTCCAGCTGCTTTAAAGAGCTTGGCATTCAAGACATCCGCTCGGCTTTATTAGACTTCAACTTAGATATGGCAATCTTTACTTCTTCTAAGTCGGGAGGACGGGATTGTTGGCTTTCGTCGTCTATGTTGAATGGATCATCCTGCCTGACAGCGGAATTCAGTTCGTCGTCGCCGTTATACAGTCTGCAGAAGAGGTCCTTCCATATCCTCAGTATTGACTGCGATTCCACTATGATGTATCCACTTGCGGCTTTGCAGCCTTCGGTTCTAGGTTTATGTACCTGTGAATTTCGTTTCACATGTTCATAAAACTTTCGAATTTTTTTTTTTAAACCTCTCAACATCTTCGACCGCACGCTTCTCATGTCCACTCTTTTTCCTTCTGAGAAGTCGGCGTCGGTGTTCCTCTCGCCTCTTCTGTTGGCAATGTTGCCACTGGTTTTCGATACATTGTTTTGGCGGCAGAGAACTTCGAGAGATGTTACTTGAAACTCGTTTGGAAAAGGATTTGGCGATCTCTGGCGATTGTAGCCTGACGACGTTGTATCTTCTCCCAGCACCTCCCTGTTTTGCCTTGGGTCTGGAAATCCGAAATGCTACCTTTGCTACAACGAGGTAGTGGTCCGAGTCGATGTTAGCTCCTCGGAAAGTTCGTACATCCATGATGCTGGAAGCGTGTCTAGCGTCGATCGCAATATGGTCAATCTGGTTGACGGTAGATTGATCTGGAGAAGTCCAAGTTCCTTTGTGGATGTTGAGGTGTGGAAAACGCGTACTGGCTACCATGACGTTTCGCCCCGCAGCAAAATCTATGAGCCTGAATCCATTATCGGAAGTGTTGTCGTGCAGGCTGTTTTTCCCGATTATTCACCAAAGATGTCTTCCCTTCCTAGTTTGGCATTAAAATCGCCCACGACTATTTTAGTATCATAGCTAGGACACTGCTCATATGTTTTGTCTAAGGATCTTTGGAGTTGTCGTCTTTCTCTTCTGTGGGGGCGTGCGCGCATATCAGGCTAATGTTGCCGAATTTAGCCTTGATGCGTATGGTCATGGGGCGCTCATTAATGCATCTATAGCTCAAGACTCCTTGCCTTAGTCTGGCTCCAATGATAAAGCCGCATCCAAATAAGCGCTGTTGGATTTCGTGGTAGCAGTCACTATAGTAAATATCGCAGTTTTTCATCCTTATTTTCCCGCCCATCCCATCGTATTTCCTGGATGGCGATGATATCTGCTTTATAGCGGTCTAGGACCTCCTCTAATTCTTCGTCCGCCCGTGGTCTGTTAAGGGACCTAACATTCCACGTGCATATCCGAAGTTCGTTGTCCTTTATTCGTTTGCGTTGGTTGTCAACAGTAAATCCGTCCGTATCCGAGGCTTGTTGCTGCTGACGGCACAACCCCCAACCTGGAGGGCCAGATCCTAAGTATAACTTCAAGGATGGGGATCCGGATAAAACCGCTCCTTATAGGCCTGGGCTCCGAATAAGTTGAAGAAGCCCTATAAGGTGTTCACTAAGTAGTTCAACCTTACTGGAACTGTAGACGCCACCGCTGAATTCCATCTCGGTAATTCCTCCGCTGCCGTCTGGATAAGGAGAGGTACCTTAGTAGAAACACCTCTCCCCACCTCTCTCGTTTGCCCAAATAGCTTTTCAAAAATTAAAAATATTGGCTTCAAATTTATTTTATTTCCATATTCAGTAATTTTTATATAAAAATCCAACAGTCCGTTTTTTCATAAAAAATAAAATCTACAAAAAATAGTAAGCAAATTTGGTAAAAATTGATACGAGTACATATAGACAAACTTTAAAGCCAGACAAATTTGACAGACGGAATGGGAAGTTATCAGTGTGGGTCGCATCCCAGCTTCTTTTTTTTTGTTGTTGTTCAAAAGCACTTATAAACATACATACATACATATAAGGCTTTTCGAAGCTATCAATTTTATGAAATAATTTTTTTTTTTAAATGTGTGATGATTGTTCAAATCTGTCACGTTTTAATAAAATGTTTGATTTATTGTTTTGTTTAATGTTAATATAAGTAAAAATAAAATATAAATTAAAAATGTAAAAAGCCTTCAATTTATAATATCCTGAAATATAAACAGGGTGCTCTGGCAATCATGATAGGAAAAGTCTACCAAAAAAGAATAACAATTAAATTTTTTTTTAAACTTCAGTATAAAGTCAAATGAAGACTTATGAGTCTTTCATACCTAATAATAATAATTCACCTCAAGCAGATCAAATTTTGGAAAACCAAAAACTAGTATTTTTCTTGGAAAAAGTACATTAAATTTTTTTTTATTTACTCAAAAACTAAGAAGTTAAATTTTAATATCCAGTTTTTGTTTTTAAATGAAAATACATCAATAGTGTTACATCTAAGACAAAATTATACTAAAGTACATACAATTTTGAAAAAATAAATTACAACTTTATTTAAAAACTAGCTGCGCTACGAGCCTTGACTATTAATGGATGAGAAGAGTCAAGTCGACTTTGAATCATTTTCATTGTGGATTTGTGACAATTAGTGCTTTCAAATTTGTGGTTTTTGTTACTTACAGTTTTGGCATTATGAGTCTTCTGATCAACGAAATTGTAGCAAATTGATTGGTTTTGAATTGTACCATTCCCGAAATAGTGCTCGTAATTCGATCCGTTGATTAATAAACTGTTGCAAGTCGTTTGTGACATTCTTATGCAAGGCAAATGTCAAAATCCTGATCGAACCATGTCACAATTGCACAATTTCCGATTGTATTATTTATGGGCATCTTCGGCAAGTGAAGGTTGCGGGTTCTTAATTTGTCCAGTCTATAAGTTTAAATTTTAAAAAAAGTACATACGAAACTGATAAGATTTTCAATATTCAGAAGGCTTATTTTCGATGATATTTCTTGGCGACTGATGAGTAGGTGAAGAACGTATTGGAGGTCCTAAAAAATAAATAGAATTTAAAATATTCATTACATTACTCTTAAGTAAATGAATTAATTAACCTGAGTGATGTCAAATCTTTCACTTGTAACATTGACTTGAATCTCACAAAGTCACACAAAGTCGATGGCATAGCTGAGGATGTTCGCTAATTTGAAATTGAATTCGTAGCTCTGGTGAGGTCTTTGCTGCTGGTGTTGTTGCATTACAAGCATCTGACTATTTTCAGCGACGCGACGGTGACACCTCCAACGTCAACATCTGCACCCACCATAGCCTTAGTCAAATATATTATTGGTATAATCCATAGCTAGGAACAACGTAACTAAAATATTCTTTTGTTTACGAGATTCTTTTTCTAAACGTATCTACTTAAACTCCCAGTAGAATAAGTCTCATTGATTTCTTCTGGTTTCTGGTCTATAGTTTTTTTCAATTAAATAAACTTGTAGCTCTTGATTCTGAAGGTTTTTGATCTGAAAAGAAATAAATGCTTTTAAATATTTGGACAAAACAAAATAATATACAAAAACTTACTTGTAGAATCTCAAATTGAATGTTGCACTTGTAGCTCAGATTATATGCAACCTCTATTTATTCGGGAAAATTTGCGTCAAGACAAGGTGTAATGGCCATCTTCTGATGAGCCCAACCATTACACCGACCGGGGCTAAACGCTGGTTATATTTTAAATTTTTATTTATTAAAATAATTTGAGGGTGTTTAAGGCAAGACGGTTACCGGTCGGTTCTCTTGGAAACTTGGAAAGTATATTTCTCTATGCGTCAATTAAAAACAGATCAAACAATGAAATAATAAAAATATTTTAAGTCAAGCCATCTTTCTTAGATGCCGCATTGAGGTTTTGCATAATTAAAAGATGCAAATGAAGCACATTAAGACACTTTTTTATATTAAGGCATACATCCTAAGGAAGACTAAAAGGAAAATAATTTCCTTAGCTTATTTTAAATTTGTTTCTAGTTGATAGAACTTTTCCAAATGTGCATCAAAAATTAGACATTTTTCCATTAAGATAGGCAAACATTCATGAAAACCCATTTTTTGAAGAAAAAAACTAACATAATATCAACATTGAGGATATAAGCTCTTTTTATTTTTTTTTTTATTTTAAAAACCGTTGCGGACTAATATCGACAACATAGCTTTTAGCTTGTTATTTTTGTCTCTACACAACAAAGCGAAACTAGAACGTTTCCGGCATTTTAGAAGCTACATATTTTCTTCTAACCTCTTTTTTTGTAGCTTTTGTTTTCATGTCTTTCGTATCTCTTTTACTATTTCTTAATAATTTATTATGTTGAAAGTCAAAGAACAAAAACCAAAAAGACAAAAGTTGCCTGTAGCTACCTTAGGTGAAGTTCGGTAACGTCGTTTTATTAAAAACCTTCATGTTTAGTAAATTATTAAAATGTCACAGCCCTTGGGATTCGAATCGAGAAGCATTGAAAATACTTTTCTTTCCTGCATTGAAAAACGTCAGTGACGTCGTTGTTTTATTCGTCAGCTTAAATATTTCATCAATCAAATAATAACTCCGGATCTAGCCTTATCCAGATCTCTCCCATGTTTTTCTGTAGTAAATGACAGTTTTAAGCCCAGAAATGAAAACTCCACAGTTGTGTCTGCTTATATAGTTATTAATTTCTTCGCAGAGGAATAGTTAGTATTGAAATAAAAGGTTAAAAATATTTCAATTTATTACTAAATAGTTTTTGATTTCCAAGAAAATATCAAATAGCGAAAGGCCACATAATTAAGATTAAGTTATGTTGAAACTTGAGAGTGGAGGAAGTTTGGATAGTTTTTCCCGGAATCCGAAATGCATTTATGAAGAACTATTTCAAACACCTGTGTAATTCACTCTCCGCTATCGCCATTCACGTGATTTATGATAAGCAATACAACTGTATTCAGAGGAATCCTTCCTATCTCATTTATGATGTTTAGCCCAAAACCTTTTACCAGGACAGTAGCAACTGATGAGATAAATTTCTGCATTTCCATTTAACATGTCTAAGTTCGTAATTGAAATTCATCCATGATTAGTTTCAGGTGCTAGATGCCCAAAGCAATGAAAGTTCCTGTATCGCACTACATCGTTGTCCCTAAGGTCACTATACCATTGCAATTATCGGTCTATTGTAAGTGAGTTTTATTGTCATTTCTGATGTCCAATATCATCCTATTTTGCTTTACCAAGAATCGGTTAAATGGTTTGATTGAGTTAACAGATCTAAGAAGACAATCTTTAATTTCCACTAGCCATTTAGCAGTGATTTCATTATGAGTTTTTCTAAACTTTAAAAAATGACATATTTTCAAAGTGGTCTCTTTCGTATCTCATCTCATTTATCTTTTCTACTCCCACTGAAATAAATTCATTCCAAGAAGTTGAAAACCCATAGAAGAACAAGTGAAGTACACTCATGCACGAAAAAAGCAAGAAGTTTATTTATATTTTTATTAAATTTTCAAAACCTCTATAAAATTTAAAACAGCAGCAAACATAACGAAACCAATGAACTCAAAATCGACCAGAATTGAAATGAAACTTGTATTGCAATTGCACATCAGACAAGAAGTTTGCACTTCTTTCTTTTCTCAACTTTGTGATGGGGTCATACAAAAAGTATACGATAAAGAAAATAAAAAGGTTTTCTTTTGTAAATGGAGGACAAGGATACTTGTTGTTCCTTACAATACAAAAAAGATAAAGAGCAAAAGGGAAGAAGAGAATAAAGTTCAACAAAAAACAACAATCTAAATTGCTGCATTGAATTTTCTGAGAAGCAGCCATACCTATATCCTTGAGTATTTTCCATTTTCCAACTACAACTAGGAACGAAGGTAGGTAGGTAGGTAGGTTAGTAATGCTACGTATCCTTGTACTCGGTAATATGAGGTTTGTTCCTTCTGCAATGCGCCTTCAAGTATCGTAGTCGTCTTCGTCATGCTTGATGTACCGATAAAAAGCACAATTTGAGGCTTGGCTATATACAAGGTTCCTTTAAACAAACCTATCCTTAGGAAGGTACATTATACCTATATAGAAGCTACCCTTTATTCGTTTGGACTCTTCCCGTTGCACACTTATTGTATTTCCCATACTGTTGGCACTTGGCATTCAAAGGAATATACAGGTTCCTAGAAGGTATCCACTATTTCCTGAGAGTCCGCTTGCCTCCTAGAAGCACTTAACAAGTAAAAAGAAATGATTGTTTTCTTGGCCATTAAGAGAAATGTCTTTTTAAAACATATCTTTCCAGAGGTGGTGAAGGAAATAAATTGTTAAATCAACTTTTAAATTGTATCTGAAGCTTTTCAAATCAAATTATTACATTTTCTTTTCGTAAACGACCGCGTTTCTTTTTATCAATAATTCTGCTTAAATTTTTATTTTTGCAAAATGTTTGTATTGAGTTAAAATTTGAAGAAAAATGTCTTGTAGAAACATAAGGCGGGTATAGATTAAAGTGGGACAAATTCAGCTTCAAGAATGTTACAAATTTTTCGGAATCAGGTTAAAAGCTTATTTAAGTTTAAAAAATGTTAAAAAATAATGTCTATAGTCTGTCCGATAAAAATTGGCAGTACAGGCCTTATGGGAGAGCTTTTTAAAAATCAGTGGCGCGCTATTTTCTACACCATACCCAATTGAAGGAAACTCCTTTAAAAAGTTTAATAAAACACCCATGAATTTTCGATGGCATCCAACGTAGATCCCACAACGACCTACCTGGCACACACTTGAGCATGAGCATGCACCAGGGTCCCCAGATTGAGGGGAAAAGCGCCACTTTTGCTGATTTTATATTGAAAAAGGGGAAATTTCGGGACAAGCTTAAAAAAAGGGGAAACAATTTATAAAAGGGGATAAAACACAAAATATTTTAAATACATTTGTTCATTAAAATTAAATATTAAAACGTAATTTCATTATAAAATATTAAATTGCATTAAAAAAGAAAAACTTCAATCGTAAATTTCCCATTTAAATTTGAATCTAAAAATAGTCCATGTAATGCCCCAATTACAATTTTGAGTTTCTGAACGCTTTCTTTCGTTTTGACGTTTATCCATATAACAGAATACATCGTTTTTATTTTCATCTCTTTCATCGAAAAATTTTAAACAAGCGGTAGCAAAATGGGTAATTTAATAATTTTTCTTAATATCTACTTACATATATATCCTTACATGCGCTTATTATTTATTTATGTAGATAAAAGAAGAAGAGTATGCTTCTCAAATTCAAGTTCAAGTGAAGAAGAAATAAAAGCAAACTCAAAAAATAAATACTTAAAGCAATGGGAATTATTGCCCGAATTCAGGGGCTGGCTATGCCAGGAGGAAAAAGAATCTGCAGCATCAACATCAGCTGTTCGGGCATTTTGCAAAGTGTGCAAAATTGCTCAAGTCGCCAAAAAATCCGAGCTGCAAAAACACGCCAAGACTCAAAAGCATATTCGAAATGCCAGCCTCCTGTTAACTAACAAGCAGCCTAAAATGTCCTCTTTCTTAAGTAAGCCCAGTGATGTTCAAGTAAAAGAGGCTGAAATAAAACTTTGTGTATTTGCTGCTGAGCACAATATTCCTTTCATTGCTTTTGACCATCTGACTGCACTTCTCAAGAAAATATTTACTGACTCGGAAACAGCAAAGAACATGACCTTATGCAGCACCAAGGCAACGTGTATAATAAGAAATGTAACTGGAGAGTTTGGTTTGCGTAAATTAATTTCAATTTTAAAAAATCAAGTCTTCAGTATTATTATTGATGAGTCAACAACTATCGATTCTAAAAAAAACCTTGTTGTTATTTGTAGATATGTTGTTGATCTACAAAAAGTGAAAGTTTTTTGGCTTTAATAGAAGTTCCTGAGGCGAACGCAAGAACACTGTTCGAGAAAATTATAGATTTTTTTAAATCGAATGAAATACCATTTGAAAAAAATTTGGTTGCATTCGCTTCAGATGGTGCAAGTGTGATGGTTGGGAAAAATAAATCTGTTTCCAAATATTAAAAGGACATCATCCCAGACTTGTTTGTGATGAGATGCGTTTGCCATTCTTTTCATATTGTGGCCAGTAATGCATTACGATTCATACCTGACGAAGTTGAAATCTGCTGTCGGGAAATATACGCCCATTTCAATTGTAGTGCAAAACGTCAAAACATTTTAAAAGAATTTCAAGAATTTTGTAATGTTAAACCACACAAAATGCTTCATCCTTCACAAACAAGATGGTTGTCTCTTCATGCAGTCATTAAAAGACTGATTGAACAATATAATGCATTGCTTTTGTACTTTGCTGGAACATATTTAGAGGACACACTTAATAAAAAACAGTGTGAAAAGATTTATCGAATATTGGAAAAACCATCCACTATACTATATCTAGATTTTTTGAACTTTTTTTTGCCTTTATTTACAAAATTGAATATAGAAATGCAATCTGACGATATAAAAATTCATATTTTATACGATCGGATAGAACTAACACTGAAAACAATAGCCGATTGCTTCTTAAAAAAAGAATATTTAAATAGTTTACCAAATATTTTTTTAATAAATTTGAACAATATAGAAAACTTTGAATCTTTGGGAAATTTGTATTTGGGTCCGCAGTTGTGTTCAAAATTGGAAGATTCAGTTTTAACTGAAAGCGAAATGTCTGATTTTAAAGATAACTGTAGAAACTTTCTCATTAAGTCGTGTAAAGAGATAATTAAACGTTTTGACTTTTGTGATGAAGGTGAAGTTTTTAAACTTCTAAAATTTGTCAGCCCAGCATCTCTCAAAAACAAAACTTTTAGTTCACTTGGACCTCTGTCCAAATATTTTTCCAACGTTTTTTCAGAAGGCGAATGGAATGAACTTGACCTCGAATATCGATCCCTTCGAAATTTAAATTTAATAGATATTTCCACTGAAAATGTTCAGCAGTTCTGGAAAAATGTTTTAAATATAAAGTTCGGCGACGAAACTGAAATGTTTCCGCATATGAAGAAATTAATTTCGTTTATCTTTTGTCTTCCACATAGTGGAGCGGGGGCCGAAAGATTATTCTCAGCAGTCAACTTAAACAGGACTAGGCTTAGAAATAAGCTTCAGAATCCCACATTAAGTGGAATTCTATTCACAAAAGCTCTTGTTAAGAGAAATAAATGTGTAGATTTTGAAGTTGAAAAAGACTGTGTTAATTTACATAACAAAAATATGTACAAAAACTAAAGACTAATATGATTATTATATTATTATAAGCTACCTATTTACATCCTTTGAATTTTTGTGATACCTACAACTTTTTTATTTGTAATGAAGATGTTACGTTTTTGTTTTTGTTTGAAAAAAATACTATATACCTACCTATGTACAAATATTACTAATGTATAATATTACTAATTATTTAAATAAAAACTGTTTAGAAACAAATACTTTTAATTTTTTTATTTATGCGAGTATATAATGAACATTTTATTTAGGGGGAAAAAAAGGAAGTATATTATTTGCGTAGATTCTTGTGCCGGGCGGTAGGTTTGTTCATTTTGCGAGTTATTTTTGTGCATTATTGTAATAATTTTGTTGTGCTGTTGTTGTTCTATTGTTGTGTGGTTTGTTTTTTAGTGTTGTGTCTTTGTTGTTTTGTTTGTATATTATTATCTTTATGATTTTGTGGTGTTGTTTGTATTTTATTGTTGTGTTGTGCAAATTAAAAATGGCTTCAACATCAACAGGCTCAAAGGACTTGAGTGCCGACAAAAAAAAGAAATAGTTGAGGCGACAAAAGCTATTTCTAAGAACCTGCAAAGCAAAACCGAGGCTGTAAAGCAGGTTGTTGATATTTTTTCTGTATCTGAACGAACAGTATACAGACTTCTGAAGGAAAACAGCACCAAAGGCCACAACTCACCACCAAAAAAGAAAAACCAATCTGGTCGCAAAATTAAAATTGATGATTTTGATAAATGTGCAATTAGACAAATAGTTCACCAATTTTTTTCAAATAATGAATTACCGACGCTTGACAAAATCCTGAATGAGGTAAAACTTAATGTCAACATCAACAAAATCAGCAGGTCTTACTTGCACACGATTTTGACAAAAAATCTTGGCTTTAAGTTTGCCAGTCGCCAGCGAAAAAGTGTATTATTAGAAAGAAATGACATTATCGCCTGGAGAAGGCGATACTTGCGTGAAATAAAAAAACTTAGGGAACAAAACCGCAAAATATATTACACTGATGAAACTTGGCTAAACGAAGGGCACACAAAAGAAAAAGTTTGGCAAGATCCGTCCATATTAACACCTCGGCAAGCTTTCACGGAAGGTTCATCAACAGGTTTGCGTGCACCATCGGGAAAAGGGAAGAGGCTTATAATAACGCACATAGGAAGCTCTACAGGTTTCGTAGATGGCGGACTCCTATGTTTCGTTTCTGGAAGCAGTGGTGATTATCACGAAGATATGAACGCCGACGTTTATGAAAAGTGGTTTAAGGAAACACTTACGTGCCTGGATCCCAACTCAGTTATTGTCCTGGATAACGCATCATATCATTCACGAAAGAAAAACAAAGCTCCAACTACAGCAACAAAAAAAAACGACATAAAGATTTGGCTCCGGTCAAACGATATTTCTTTCGAGGATGATATGGTGAAGGCAGAGTTGTTGAGCATTGTTAAGCACCATAAAACCAGGTATGAAACATACGTCGTTGACGATATGGCCCAAGCTGCAGGACACGAAGTGCTTCGCTTGCCTCCTTACCACTGTGAGCTGAATCCAATAGAATTGGTTTGGGCTCAAGTAAAAGGATTCGTGGCAAGTCGAAACAAGTCGTTTAAGATGACAGAACTAAAAGGCCTTTTCGAAAGTGCAATACAAAACGTGGACGCTGAAAAATGGCATTGGTGTGTCCAACACGTTGAGCAGGTGGTTGAGCCAAAAATGTGGGAAATGGACGTTTTTTCGGAAGATGCTGTGGAAAGCCTCATCATAAATTTAGATGAAGAGAGCAGCAGCAGTAACTACTCTTCGGATTAAAATGTATATATGTATATGTAAATATTATGAAACATGAATTGTTATTTATTTTTGTTATGCTTGTTTATTTTATTTTTTTTGTTATCTTAATATTTATGAATACATTTTTTTGTTTGTTTTTTATCAAAAAGGGATTAGGCCTACTGGGGATACCCTTCAAAAACGCGCCATTTATCTTACCTCTTGGTGGTGTGGAAAAAGATAATTTTTATTTCATTTTCATATATAATTATGATCAAAATGAAATTTGAATGTAAAAAAGAAGAATGGTAACCCTGCAGTTATTTTTTTTAGCTTTTTAAAATTCAAAATGCGCATTACGGCAACCCTGTAAGAACTTTTTTGAGAAAGGTACTTATGTGTAGGAAAAGAGTGCGAACGAGATGCAGATATCCCTATCTTCCCTGTACTGCCAATTTTTATCGGACAGACTATAGTACCCAAATGATTTAATAGTAATTTGCACTTGATTACTTTGGACTTTTAACGCATCCTTACAATAATTAAAAAAAATTTTCATTTTTATCATCAGCAATGCGAGAAGAAATGGGAACTTACGTTACAAATTTAACACGAACTAGGTGTCTGAAAAATCTTGGAAATTATTTTTTCTATATCAGAACTTAGGATCCTTAATACCTTATCATGAGCGAAACAGTCTACTTCCTCAAAGATGTTATCCTGCTTTCCACAATTGGAATTTAAAATATTCTGAAATCACCATAACTTAAGTAAACGGTGATTTTTTAAGAGCTTGAGAACTTTAAAAAAAAAAAAAAACGCATAAAATTTGCAAAATCTCATCGATTCTTTATTTGGAACGTTAGATTGGTCCATGACATTTACTTTTTGAAGATAATTTCATTTAAATGTTGACCGCGGCTGCGTCTTAGGTAGTCCTTTCGGAAAGTCCAATTCTGGGTAACTTTTTCGAGCATTTCGGCCGGAATAGCCCGAATTTCTTCGGAAATGTTGTCTTCCAAAGCTGGAATAGTTGCTGGCTTATTTGTGTAGACTTTAGACTTGACGTAGCCCCACAAAAAATAGTCTAAAGGCGTCAAATCGCATGATCTTGGTGGCCAACTTACCGGTACATTCCTAGAGATGAATTGTTCTCCGAAGTTTTCCCTCAAAATGGCCATAGAATCGCGAGCTGTGTGGCATGTAGCGCCATCTTGTTGAAACCACATGTCAAACAAGTTCAGTTCTTCCATTTTTGGCAACAAAAAGTTTGTTAGCATTGAACGATAGCGATCTCCATTCACCGTAACGTTGCGTCCAACAGCATCTTTGAAAAAATACGGTCCAATGATTCCACCAGCGTACAAACCACACCAAACAGTGCATTTTTCGGGATGCATGGGCAGTTCTTGAACGGCTTCTGGTTGCTCTTCACTCCAAATGCTGCAATTTTGCTTATTTACGTAGCCATTCAACCAGAAATGAGCCTCATCGCTGAACAAAATTTGTCGATAAAAAAGCGGATTTTTGCCAACTTTTCTAGGGCCCATTCAATGAAAATTCGACGTTGTGGCAGATCGTTCGGCTTCAGTTCTTGCACGAGCTGTATTTTATACGGTTTTACACCAAGATCTTTGCGTAAAATCTTCCATGTGGTCGAATAACACAAACCCAATTGCTGCGAACGGCGACGAATCGACATTTCACGGTCTTCAGCAACACTCTCAGAAACAGACGCAATATTCTCTTCTGTACGCATTCGTGTGGTTGGTTTAATGTCCATTAAAGTAAACTGAGTGCGAAACTTGGTCACAATCGCATTAATTGTTTGCTCACTTGGTCGATTATGTAGACCATAAATCGGACGTAAGGCGCGAAACACATTTCGAACCGAACACTGATTTTGGTAATAAAATTCAATGATTTGCAAGCATTGCTCGTTAGTAAGTCTATTCATGATGAAATGTCAAAGCATACTGAGCATCTTTCTCTTTGACACCATGTCTGAAATCCCGCGTGATCTGTCAAATACTAATGCATGAAAATCCTAACCTCAAAAAAAATCACCCTTTATATATTGGCAGTCAATAAAGCGACAACTTTATATCGAAGTAAAAATTTGTCTCTTAGATATAATCTTTAACCTAAATGTTCTCTAGGATATTTTTCAATATTTTTTTAAAGGCAGGGTTGGTTTTATTTACTATGTACTGTACTGTAGACCTACGAGAGATAAGTAAAGTTAAGTGTTATTAAGGGAAGTTTTAATGAAAGCCAGTGTGTCTGAGTTTATGGTGGTTGAAGGTGTTAGGTGAATTACTTAACTACTTTTAAGAGAAAATTCAAAATGTATCTTATCTTTAAGGAAAAATACGTGACCTTGGTAAAAAACTCTGGTAAGTGAATAATTGGAACATAATTAAGAATTAATTGAAAGATGGTACGTTATCCGCCATGGAACCAAGAAAAATTACTTCTTATTTCGTCATAACATAAAATTACTTTGCATTTTTGACAAAAAGTAAATGTATGGCCATTACTCTTATTTTGACACATCTAACGATTGTTAACGTCAAATAGGAAGTTAATGTAATTATCGAATTGAAAATTTTGACATTTTTCGACGTTTCAAGGCCCCTAGAGCTAAATAAAAGATTTTTAGAAAGATGTCTGTGCGTGCATTTGTACGTACCTTCGTACGTTTGTACGTTCGCGGCGTTTTCTCGTTGTCCATAGCTCCAGAACCAGAAGAGATATTGACTTCAAATAAATTTGGTTTTACAGATAATAAGGCAGAAAGATTCAGAAAGGGCTCTCAAGAAAATTGCGTGGGGAAATAGTTAAATTTGAAAATCTGTTTTTTTTTTTTTAATGGATTTTTAATCGAAAACAAATTTTTACCAACATTAGCATTTCTTAAATTTTATAAATTGTATAGATGAAATTAATTTGAGAGATATCAAGAGCTGATAACATTAATTTGAGTACTATTTCTTGTAGATTATATTTTTTATGAAGAAACGGATTCATGTTAAATATTCTTTTAAGTTTTTATTTTTTTGTAAAAAAAACTATGAATTCTATTTTTCTCAAAGTTTGTCCGAATGTTGAAAGCAGTATTTCTTATTAGTAAAAATTAGTTGGCAGCTATACAGGCCTGTTCTGCTATTCATCGGAGGGAATTTTAATTGAATTTTCGCTAATCATTATTCTGCTATTCATTCGAAGTGAATCTGTGTATGTCGGTAATGTCGGTAATACTGCGCTGTATTCTTCTATTCAATGCTTTCAGCATTCACTCTATACAATTCAGATTCTCATATAAAATGCAGCGGAATGTTAAATTGATGTCTGCTCAATTTAGAATATTGGTTTCATAAATAAAAGAATATTAACATTTTTAGGGGCAGGAAGAAACGTTTTAACATTTCTCTAAAGCTTTTTGTTTTAGGATTCTCTTATTCCTCTACTTACAATTGGAATAAAAAGACAAATACTGCCCATTTTCAAAAATTACACAAAATATTCTGTTTAGCTGGGTTGATCAAACTTAATTTATCCAACATTCCCAAGATTTTTAGATGAACAGCTGTTTTTTTAATGTCAAATTGGTTTGGGATAATGTAGTTCAATCGAAGGATAGCAGAATGCAAAGGCGGTATGAAAGGTAATCGAATGGGTGAATGAATGAATGAATATTTGATCCACGTGAATAGCAGAAAAGGGCTGATAAACTCAAATTTTGAAAAGATATTTGAGTCGAAAATCAATTTTTACCAACTTTTGTTGAATTTTCTTTTAATTTATTTTTTTTTTTAAATGTCAATTGGATTTTTTTCAAAATTTTACTGAATGTTGACAACAGTGTTTTTTATGTGCAAACTATATTAATATACCAAAGTTTTGAAAAGATATTTGAGCCGAAAATCAATTTTTACCAAATTTTATTATTTTTTTTGTTTAGGTTTTATTTTTGGTAAGAAAACTGTCAATTCGATTTTTCTCAAAATTTGTCCGAATGTTGAAAACAATATTTCTTATAAAGAAAAACTAGTTAGAAGCCATAATCTCAAAGTTTTGAAAAGAAATTTGAGCCGAAAATCAATTTTTACCAACTTTTATTAATTTTTTTGTTTAGGTTTTTACTTTTTGTAAAACAAAACTGTCAATTCAATTTTTCTCAACATTTTTTTGAAAGTGGAAAACAATATTTCTTATAAGTTAAAATAAGTTTAAAGACTTAATCTCAAGTTTTTTAAGAGATATTTGAGTCGAAATTCAGTTTTTACCAACTTTGAGTGATTTTTTTTAGGTTCTTAGTTTTTAACAAAAAACTGTCAAATAGATTTTAACATTAACATTATTCATCTGTTGCACAAAATAGTTTTGGAGACACATTTTTTTCAGTTTTTTTATTTATAAAAAAAAACGTTACTTGGATTTTTTTCCAAAAATATTCTTCTTTGGTATCACGTTACAATATATAATATAAAATTTAATTCAAGTCTCTAGCGTCATTAGTTCATGTGATATTTTATTTAAGATTAACCAAAATGTTCACCATATTTTTAAACTGCTATGGTAAAAAAAAAACACCCACGCAATTTTCTTGAGAGCCCTTTCTGCATCTTTCTGGCTTGTTTTCCGTATAACAAAATTTATTTGAATTCGATATCTCTTCTGGTTTTTGGGTTATGGACAACGAAAAAAACGTCGCGTACGTACGGACGTACGAACATACGTACACACGCACGAATAGATGGTTTTTTAAAAATCTTTTATTTCGACTATAGGGACCTTGAAACGTCGACAAATGTCAAAATTTTTAATCTGACAGTTCAGATTCATTACAATAACTTCCTGTGGAAAGGTAAAAACAAACTGAAAAAATATTGTCACCTCGAAAATTTTATGAAACAATTTTTTGCAACGAAGACTTAAGTTTTTTCAAAAACTTGAGATTATGGCTTTAAACTTATTTTATCTTAGAAGAAATATTGTTTTCAACATTCGGTAAAATTTTCAGAAAAATCGAAAGGCCAATTTTTTTACAAAAAAAAAAAAAAACAAAAAAAAATATGCTAAAACTTGGTAGGTAACAATTTACTTTCGATTTAAATAGCTTTTCGAAAATTAAAAATATTGTCTTCAAACTTTTTATTTCACGGAATATAATGTTTTCGATATTTAGCAGTTTTTATATAAAAATAAAAACTACAAAAAATAGTACGCAAATTTGGTACAAATTGATGTTCGGTTGTTGATACCCCTCAAATTAATTTTATTCATTTTTTTTTTATTTAAGAAATGCTACTAAAATTGGTAAAAATCTGTTTTCGACGAAAAATCTATTAAACAAAACTGTAGTACCCGTAGTCCCTTGTTAGTGATGAAGGTTGAGCTTCAGCTCATCTTCAATTCAATACAAAATAAAAAGTCAGCAGGTGTCGATGGTGTATCCAACGTTGTACTGAGACATTTACCGACGGAAGCAATTGACATTTACACCACACTCTTCAATAATGCATATTATCCAGTGCATTGGAAGACCGCTGTGGTTCATCCTCTCCCGAAAAAGGGAAAGGACAACTCCAACCCGTCAAATCTTCGGCAGATAAGTCTTCTTCTGAGCATCAGCAAAGTTTTCGAAAAAAATCATTAATAGGGCTCTGACTAAGTGGGCTGCGGACAACAAAATAATTCCCGATAAACAGTTCGGGTTCAAGGCGGGTCATGACACAATTCATGCTGCGTCTAAACTCGTTTCTGATATCCAATGGAATAAATCAAAACAACAATGCACAGGTGCTGTCCTGGTTGATTTGGAAAAGGCCTTTGACACCGTATGGTTAGAGGGTCTTTACCTAAAACTGAGCAGGCTTGGCATAAGCAAAACATTGTTGTATATACTTTATGATATGCTTAACGGTAGAAAGTTTGTTGTCAAAAGTGGCAATGTAACTTCTACCACAACATTCTCAATTAAAAATGGTCTTCAACAGGGAGCGGTGAATTCGCCGATTCTCTTCAACATTTACACCAGCGATCTGAGAGGTAGTCTTACAAAGGCAATTGCGTAGCCGACGATCTAATTGCGTAAAGAACAGCCCGAAAGGTTGAGGTCATTAAAATTCTCTTGCAGCGTGATTTCGACAAGATTCAGCGATATTGTGACGACTGGAAACTGAAAATAAATGTCCAGAAGTCGGAGACAGTTCTGTTCCGGACTCCTTTGGCTAAGGCCTAAAGGTATACGTGTAAGAATTGGCGCAAGATGGTCATCGTTGATCTTCACGGGCAGCCATTATAGAGCAAAAGTGTAGTGAAGTATCTCGGTATCTGGTTAGATCAGTATTTATATTTCGACAGACATATAAATGCTGCTCTGACCAGGGCCAGAGGAACCTTCGCTCTGACGAAACGGCTGTTTTCTAGCAGTCGGCTTGACCCCAGAGTGAAGGTAATTTGTTACATGGCCGTCATACAGCCGATGATCGTTTATGGTTGTCCTGTGTGGTTCAACGTTGCCCCTTCCCAGATGGAGAAGTTTCGGGTGTTCGAGCGGCAGTGTTTACGACGCTGCGCTGTACCGGCTTATATGGGACAGCCGAGTCTTCTTATGTGCATTACTATTTCAACGAGGTCCTTATACAACGGGACTCGAATCACAATTGACAATTTCGTGTTAAAACAATTTAATTTTCTGGGCGTTCTATCCGAACGACGAGTATTTTGAGAGTGCACGCTTGAGCGGCTTCATTCCATCAGAGGCATACATCTTTTTAGATAGATGCGGTCTAAGAAAAGTTTTCACGGGTACTGCCTCTTGCGATTAATTGACAAATCCTCCAAGAGTAATTCTTGTCATGAAAAGTGCTTTCTCAAAATTAGCCCTTCGGATTCCCAATATAAACCTTCCATCTCTGACAACATTACTCGCACACAGGAATGGTTGGGAGTTGTAAGTTACTAGGCCCTGGTTCTTCATGGACTGCTGCGCCACCTAATTTAGTTTTTATTTAGATTTTCAAACTAAACTATTTCTTTATATGAAAAATATTGTTGGTACTTTTAAAATTTTTGAGAATTGTTCAACTGACAACTTTTTTAAACCAACACGAAAAACTACAAACTTTTAAGCAAGACAAATAGACAGACGGGATGGGAAGTTATCAATGTCAGCCTCTTTTTTAAAAAGTTTGGTTTAGTATTGTAACATGAACAGACTGACGTCTGAACAACACTCCTTAATTTAGAAAATAAGTTTTCAAAATCATGGTTCTCCATCCACCAAAACTGACTGTTTAGTGTGCTTTGTGAGTTAGTGGAATAATTGGTATGTACTTCTTTAAAAACGTTGTTGACCAGACCATTAAAATTAATGGTTACCGCTATAGAGCCTTGATCACTGACCTCTCCCTTAATAGATTTAACAATCAACATGTGCAGGAGGTTTCAACAAAGCGGCGGAACATTTCATAGGGCATGTTTCACAATTGATTTATTGAAGGAAGGAAGGTTACCGAAAAATTTCACGTTACGGACCCATAAATTGTGCGATTTAAGGCCGCTCTGCCGACACCTAACAATTTTCTGTTTCTTTTCCATTTCAAAGTTTTATCCCTCTAAAAATTCATTAAAAAGGAAACATCTTTAATTTTAGATCTATTCGAAATAATTTTGTACTCGTCAAAGGGCGTTTTCATAGAGAATTATTAAAGTGGTGATTTTTGTATCTACAGTTTAAGGCTTGTTTCATTCATAGTCAATTTCCAAGCTGTGTTTAGTAGAACCGCTTCAATTGACAGGTCAAGTATACTGTTATATTTCCAAACTTGTTATTCCATGCCGAAAAAAAGTAAGAAAAAACAAATTTTTTTTAATAAGAAATCAAAGAAAGAAATTTATAACATTCTTTAATATTGTAGATGAACAACAAAGAAAATATGAAACGCGAAAAGAAAATTGGTCGCAGTCAGAGAAGGAACTTTTACGGGAGTTGATTCGGCGGCACATCAACATTGTCGAAGATAAGAGAAATGATGTCAAAATGATAACAGTATAGAATGCATCTTAGTCCGATATCAACAGCAATGATGGCTATAATAGAACCGTACAAAAATTGAAGGAGCAGTGGCATCGGGTAAAAGTTGCAGCCTAAAGAAGCATTTCTGGAATGAAGAAAGCTCTGAAAGTCACTGGCAATTTGGTTGAAGTTTGAGAACCACACAAGGAGTACTAAATCGTGCAGAACATGATTAAGGAAAAATTTAAGGAGTACTCACTTTTAATGGACAGTAACAGGGGCTTCAAAATTTAATTTCTAGATGAAAGTACATCTTTTGTAGAAATCCTTGTCGCTTAATTCAAATGGATTGAACTATGTTTTGTATATTTTTCTTTTTCTTTTTGGCATATTTTGCAGATCACCAAATAACTCAAACTTCTAACACATCCATACATTCTTCAATTACCGTATCAATCGACATTTTTCTGGACAACAAGTTAACGTACGTATTTACTTTTTAAGCTTTTCAATTCAAAAACAAACATCAAATATAATTAAACACAGCATTTCCTATGTTTACAGTAAGACCACAGGCTAAGCCCTAAAATTGGACTTGCTTAGTAACAAGTCAGAAAGGGCTTAGCATTTATGAATATGCTCCATTGTGTTCATTCAGTATTTTGCGTAGTACAAATCCTCAAAATTAACAGCCAAGTCTCTAAATTGTCCATGTTTCAAGATGGATTCTTTTGAAAGTTTAATTACCCAATAACATTTGAATTGATCAATTCATCATAATGTTTCACCCATTTCTAATTAATACAATTTATATCATAAAATACAATTCATTACATGAAAAAAAAATAAAACCCAATATCTACCTATCTTCCATTCGAGGAGACCATATCAAGAAGCCCAACAAATAGCATTATATAAATCATAAATAGGAGAAGGCAGGTTATGGCAGTTTATTCTATCTACCTTGACGTATTTTGCAATATTACGTTTAATGTTTATGGCATCACATTTTATTGATTCATCGCGTTACACGTTAACGTTTTATCTCACTCCTACTCGCAATCGCTAAACCTGAACCCCTATCGAATCAAACACGAGGCAACATTAATTTCCCATTTGAATTACACAATCGGATAAGCTATAATAATCCGTGTTTGATATATTCCAGTTTCCTGTTGCTGATGTGTCGTCCAAAATTTTCCGGTGGACGGTGGGGGGTTGGTGATGTGACGATGATGATGCGATATAGTTTGATGGTGTAGATTTGTATTTGGTGGAACCCATATTATTTCTAATAATAATAAGCCATATCCGCTTCGAGAGTTGATTAAAATGTGTGGACTATTTTAGAGCACTGTAAGAAATAAGTATTGAAAATTTGAAAACATCTGACAAGGTGGTGGAATATATGAACCTTAAAAAGTTTCATATTTGTATCATCATGAGTGTTTTCTGAGATGTGGACATTAAAAACCACAAAAGCTCTGACTGACTGCCAGAGATTTTCACTTATGAATTCATTGATAGATTATCAAACAAGTTATTGGGAATTTTCCGACACTGTTGAATCTTGAAATTTGGAACACAAATTCATGAGTAGGTACTTTGATCCCAGTGATGAAAAAAAAAGTTGTGAAAGAATGAATATAAGGAAATACAACTCAAATTACATAGTTGTAATTGAAATCTGCATAAACTTTTTCAATTACTTTAAAATGCATTGACAAATTTTCAATAATCCAATTCAATTAATTACAGAAATTAATGTAATTGAAAACAACAAAATCCATTGCCGTCTGTCGATTCTTCAAACACTAAAACAAAATATTAATAACAATTATACGAGATACAAAATTTGAAGTAAGTCAATATCATTCTTTGTTCTCGTAACACTTGAGCCGAAAATCATTTCTTATCAGTTTTTTGTATGTTTGTGCGTCTTTGAAATATTAGCCGCGTTTTATTATCACCGTGATCTGATCCGGATCAGATCATGATAATAAAACAGCATTGGATCATCATATTTTTTATTATTTAAAGTTTGGTAGCAGTGTCAAATTCGTTCTTTCAAAAGTGACATTTCGAAGCAAAAAAAATATAAACAAATAAATACCCAAAATGGAAGCTGCTGTGGTTAATCAAAGTATTCATTTTAATTTTTATTTCTTTTCTCTATTAAAAACTTTTATAATTTGCAGTTTTTATTTGAAAGTGATGAAAGCGAAGAATCAAACAATTCAATTTTATCCCTATTGAATCTTATCGATGATGATTCAAGTTCCAGTTGTAGCTCCACAACTTCTGAAAATGTGCAAATCACAAAAATCAAAAAATGTTGAAAATACTTTTACATGGGATTTTTTTGAAATCATTCTTTAAATTAAAAATGGTTGCAAGAAACACTTAGGTGACATAAATTAGAACTCAGAACCGTCTAAACCATCTCAATAAAGAGAGTAGTTTTGAAATGACAGTGGTTTGTATGTAACACTTAAAAGAATTTCGAGAGAAAATCATACAAAATTCTTAAAAGTGTTGCATACAACCCACCGTCATTTCAAAACTACTCTCTTAATTGAGATGGTTCAGACGGTTCTGAGTTCTAATTTATGTCACCTAAGTGTTTCTTACAACCATTTTCAATTTAAAGAATGATTTCAAAAAATTCCCATGTAAAAGTATTTTCAACATTTTTTTCTGCTGCAGCTTTCTCGATTTTAATTATGTTTTTTGACATTTAAAGCAGGGTTGCCCATAGAACATTTTGCTCAATGATTTTTTTTTTGTTCCTTTTTTTTGGGAAAATAATACCCATAAATTATGTCAAATATACATTTTTTGGACTTAATTATTTGAATTTCACCAATTAATTAGTTTTGTTAAAATATCTTATTATTTCATGGATTATATACTAAGTAAATAAATATAAAGCTTCTCGATTTTTATTTAAAAAAATATTTTATTTCAGTCAAATTAAAATGTTTATATGGCAATACAGGTTTTATTTAATTTGTTTGCAATGATACCAACATTTACATGTGAAATCACAATGATAGAGCGCTCCTTGTTGTGAAAAAAAGAATTAAATTTTGGATCTCAAATTGAGATGCAAACACAAAGCAGGATCTTGTGTTGTTGTTGTAATGCATGTAAATCCAAGATCAGGATCAGATCATGGTGATAATAAAACGCGGCTATTGTTCACTTGAAGTTTTCTAAAAAATTAACTTAAAGTGAGCAACAATAATTTCTGATTTTGAGCCCGACATTTTTAGTCGAAAGCCAATTTTTATCAATTTTAGCAGCATTTATTTTCTGGATTTATCTAAGAACATTATCTTATTTTATTTTGTACTTATTGAAATAATTTTGAGGTCAATAGCTTAATTTTTACTCGAAAAATTGGAATCCAAGATCAGTTCTTACCAAATTTGCGTAGTGTTTGATGTTCTTATACTGTTTTTTTTTGGTAGTGATATGGATGACGAAAAATGGTATTCCGAACGCACGGACGTACGTCCACACGCTAAAAATATTAATATTAGATTATAGGAACCTTAAAACAGAGAAATGACAAAATGTTCAAGACTCTCAAGACTCGGCATTAAATACAATATAATGGGTATTAACCCATCCAACCCCCTAAAAGCAGTTCTCAAATCATTTTTTGAACCTGTTCTAATCTGGATTTATGACAGGTGTAATTTAATAACAAGCGTATTCGAAAAGGAGTCGAGCGTCGATCAAATGATATAGAAAATATAGGAACCAAAAAATTAGATGGATTCTTTTTTAATTTAGCCAAGAATAGAATTAGCCTTTTAGTTATTGATAATACGAACAACAGACATAATATTAACGCAATATAGTTATACTCCATGAAGCAAATTAATAATAGAAATTACAAACAAATTTCTAGTAAATTTCATAATTTCACAATTATAAGCGTTAAGAAATAAAATATAGAGAATAGGGCGGAAATGATTGCGGAAATGATTGATTACGAAAAAAGTTGAGTTTTAATCTGTGGATCGGGACCAGAACAGTTAATAAACTTGACAACAGCCAAGCAAAGACCAGATTTTTGTTATTATTTAAAAATGTACAAAGACAACTTAGTTTCATTCTTAGATCTCTTTGAACGTTCTTGATGTAATTGAGACACTTTAAAATTTAAATTCTGTTGAAGATATCTATTGAATCCCTTTAAATTTTAAGTATGTATATGCATTTTCATTTGGGGATACTTTGAATACTAAAATTAACTTGTTTCTTCGATTTTAAAGGATTTTGATTGCTTATCGCACCAATCTGCAACAGAAGATCTCAATCTTACAATCTCAAGAGGAAAGTTATAAAATAAAATACAATTAACATTTAAACAATTATTCAAAAGAGGCCACTTTACTTTTGACAACATGAAATTAAGTTTTTCAAAATCGTTCATTTTAAAATTGAATGATTTAAAATGTCCAGATATATCATTATTAAAATTATAAGTTCTGTGACGGACGCTCACAAAATATATGTAACTTAATCTTACATTCACATATTTCAAGCACTAAAGTGACAGCTTTAGTTATTAGACTATTTAGAACACTGTTGTTCAGCAAGATATGGTCTAACTACTGCCTACCTATGAAAGCATTCCATGATTCCAACAGTTTTCTATATATGCCATATTTAACAGCTGAATTACAATTGTTAAGAGGGTTTTTGGTGCATTTCACGGAGAAATGTTAGAAATTGTGTTCAAACGTAGCTTTTTTCCAACAATATTATGTTCTATTCTTGTTGGCAATTCTATAAAAGAACGCTACAAAAATATGGATACAAAAATCCGGAAAATGATAAAGTTTGCCAGAAAAATGTAAGAAAGAGCGAGTAACAAAACTTGAAACACACCTAGAATCACTTGTCATCTCAAACGAGGAAGTGGCAGACCTGGAACAGAGATGTGACTCATTTGAGCGAAAAGAAGTAGCTGCTGACGCTGTTCTTCTTGGCATACCACAACTACCCAATGAAGACATCACATCGATTTTTAACAAAATCTGCCAATCTGTTGAATGCACGCCCACGTGTCTTAAAGCTGCTTTTCGAACTAAACAGCGAAACAAAAACTCTCTGCATAATTCCCCATCATCCTTAAATTCGGCTCTCCAAATGAACGAAACCTGGTTCTTAAAAGTGTTGCTCTCTTCCACAAGACCAATAAAAGACAGCTTCACTTAGATGACATAGGGATTAAGGTACAAAGGGAGGGGAAACAAAAAAATATTTTTCTGCACGGGAGTTTGACAGCAAAAAATCGCTCCTATCTACGTCAAGCTATGCGCCTTAAACACCTGGGTGCACTTTCTACCGTTTATACGCACTCTGGCTCATTATTCATCAAAGAGAAATTTGATTCAGAGAGCATACATATAAAAAATAATGCAATAATGAATGCAGTCGCCGCGGCAGCAACAATTAACCGAGATGATGAAACCAGAGAAGAAGAAAGAACAATTCACCAGAACGACGATGATGCAGAAAATCTATAAAACTAAATTTAAGAGTATTTATATTTTTAATTTATCTCTAATCTCTTTTCTTTTTTCTCTCTTTTTTCTATTTTTATTTTTTCCTTATTTTCTTTTTCCTTATAATTTGATTATGATCTATGATTTATTATGTAAAAGTAGTTGCTTTGAGTCTTTTTATTTTCTATGCGTATTGTTATTCTCTCGCTCCAAAACTATAAATTACAGAGTTGAGTGAGCCAAATGTGAAAACAATGCTTAAAGTTTTTTGCAAACGTAGAGTTGGTTTTAAGCTCGCTCACATTAATGCTCAAAGTTTGCTGCCGAAAATCGACGAATTT